>NC_060950.1:64060913-64064176 GCF_022045245.1 Lucilia cuprina | reverse complement strand
TAGTTCTGTTCTAGTTCTGTTCTAGTTCTGTTCTAGTTCTGTTCTAGTTCTGTTCTAGTTCTGTTCTAGTTCTGTTCTAGTACTGTTCTAGTTCTGTTCTAGTTCTGTATTACTATGTTTTTACTATGTTTTCTTTTAAAAGTATTCGTATTGTTTTGGCAATTTTGTGTGTTTATGTGTGTGACACTTAAAAAATAAATTCATGTATTTTCTAGTTAAAAAAGCTTTAAGCTCTACACACAAAACAGCTTTGATTTGGTTTAAAAATGTAGTTTACATAAAGTAGTTTAAGCAAAAATTATTTTATCATTTTAAAAATTATTTAGTTTTTAGCAATAGACAAAGCAAAGCTAAAAATTTTGAATAATTATTTTTATTTTTTTTTTTTTGGATTTATGATTTTTTTAATTTGATTTTTAATTAAAGAAAACAAAATGGTTTTGATAAAAACCCAAAAATAAAAATATTCCGAGTTGGGCCTTTACTAAACCCTTCAAAATATTGGTGGTTTTTTAATTAAAATTTAAAAAAAAAAATTGAAAAAAAAACTTAAGCTATCAAACCCTTAACTTTTCTAACTCTTTTAACTATCTTTCCTAAACTTTAAAATTTTCTTGAAAAAAAGCTTTTTTTAGTTAAAATTTATTGTTTTTTGTACAAATTGTTTGTTTGAATTGCTCTAACATTAAGTGAGATTTTGTTTAAACTAATTAAGTAAAACTTTTTGTATTTAAACAATTATTTTAAATATAATAACAAAAAAATAAATAAATTAAATATTTTTATATATTCATTTTTTTTCTTCTTCACACCAATTGAAACTCTAACTACTTCTATACTGTGTTGATTTAAATGAAAATATTCAAATTGAATTTGTTAACTTAAACAAAAAAAAAAAACAAAAACAAAAATTAACAAATTTAAAGCCATCGTTAAGTGGTCGTCGTGCCAGCTGGATAGATCAAAGGGTCAAAATTCAAACGCGAAAATTTAGCATCAAAGTTAGTTTCACAAAAATAATTTTATTTCTTTTTTCTATCTACTTTTTTAAAACATACAAAAAACTTAACAAAACTACTACAACAACATAATTTTTTCTATAATTTATTTTTATAACAATAATAATTTTTTTGACTGCTTTTTATATAACAAAAATCTAAAAAAATAAAACAATAATTTCTAATTGATTGTTATATTTATGTAAACATTTAATTAATTCAATTAATTTCTAACTTAGTTACAATTATTATATTTTAGACAAAAGCTTTTAATAATTTTGCAACAACAGAAACTTTAACACCTTAGTTTATTTTTTTAATTTAATTTAAAAAAATAAGTTTTTAATTTTATTTTATATTAATTTTAAATTTTAAAATTTATATTTTTTTATTAATTACGTAATTAGTATTAATTTCTGTGTGTATTCATTGTTAATTTAGCATTGAATCCATTTGTAATTAGTAATTGTATTGGCACCTAAAATGTAATAACAAAATCTTGTGTAATTGCCATGGCTTTAAATGTTGTTATAAATATTTTTATATTATTTTTTTTTTTTAAATCAAAAGTGTAAAAATTTACCAGAACTTAACCAAATGCATGCAACTGAAACATAATTTTATATAAAAATATTGACAAATTATGAATTTTTTTCAACCAGGAACAAAGTGTAATTTTAAGGGTGAAAATTAAAAATTGTTAAATTTACAAAAATCTAGAACGATAAGTTCTAGTTCAGTTCCAGTTCAGTTCTAGTTCAGTTCTGTTCTAGTTCTTTTCTAGTTCTGTTCTAGTTTTGTTCTAGTTCTGTTCTAGTTCTGTTCTAGTTCTGTTCTAGTTCTGTTCTAGTTCTGTTCTAGTTCTGTTCTAGTTCTGTTCTAGTTCTGTTCTAGTTTTGTTCTAGTTCTGTTCTAGTTCTGTTCTAGTTCTGTTCTAGTTCTGTTCTAGTTCTGTTCTAGTTCTGTTCTTGTTCTGTTCTTGTTCTGTTCTAGTTCTATTCAAATTCTGTTTTAGTTCTATTCAAATTCTGTTTTAGTTCTATTCAAATTCTGTCCTTGTTCTTGAGCCTTAAGTCAGATGGATTTAAAAAATATAAATATTACAAAAACACACACTTTTTTAATGATTTTTAAAATTTATTTTTTAATAAATTTTTGTTTTTTTTTAATTATAATTATTTTATTAAAATTTTTAATGGCGTGCCTTGCTGCGAGTGCGTGTTTTACTTTTGTGTTTGAACATTTTACAAGATTTATTGATTTATCGGTTTTTTACTCTTAGATAAATATTTGATGTTTAATATTTTCTGTTAAATATTATGTTTTATTTTTTTATTCAAACAAATTTTTAAATGTTTAAATATTGAAAATTTGAAAAAAAAAATACCAAAACAAACCATGCAACGATTATGTGTGACTATTTCTAAACAATTTAAAAAAATAAATCTATAACCTTTCTACCTAAATTTTATTGTATGTATGTCTCTGTCTTAAGTACTATTACGCTATTCTATCTGAAAAAAACGTATTATGTCTCCTTTTCATATATAAACCTATTTATTTAAATGTTTGTTATTTCAAAACCAAAAAGCAAAAGTTAAATACCTTAAACCTTTCAATATAAAATCTATTTCTATTAAACTCGCTCTCATTTATCACCTGCCACCTATGAAAAGTGTTCACCTTCTTTCTATTCTACTCTATGATTTCTTTCTATCACTTTAAATCACTTCATTTTCAACTTTAAATTTAGTTTTCTTCTACCTTGATTTTGTTTTTATTTCAAGCATTTTCTCATTTTTGAACTTATCCCATTTTCTCTACCATAGACCTAATTCGGAAATATATATTCAGTTTTATTTAATATTTTTTTTTATTAATAGAAAGTTGCTTTAAGTTTATTTATTTGGTAACTAATTTGCTTTGTCTTTGATTTTTCAATATAAATTGCCACCTTTATTAGATTTGTTGCTTTTCGTATTGAAATAGTAATTGTTAAAAATTTTCATTAAATATCAGAAAATCATTTTATATTCTAAATTATCGTAAGTTAAATTATAAATTAAAAATTATCAAAAGAAAATGTAGTAAAAGTTTTTCAAAGAATTGAAGCAAAACCAGACTTATTAAGGTTCGATGGACAAAAGATCAAGTTTATTTTAGTTCTAGTTCAGTTCTAGTTCAGTTCTAGCTCAGTTCTAGTTCAGTTCTAGTTCAGTTCTAGTTCAGTTCTAGTTCAGTTCTAGTTCAGTTCTAGTTCAGTTC
>NC_060950.1:64056467-64060813 GCF_022045245.1 Lucilia cuprina | reverse complement strand
GAACTGAACTAGAACTGAACTAGAACTGAACTAGAACTGAACTAGAACTGAACTAGAACTGAACTAGAATTGAACTAGAACTGAACTAGAACTAAACTAGAACTGAACGTGAACTGAGCTAGAACTAAACTAGAACTAACTAGAACAGAAGAAAATTTAACCTTCAACCATTAATTTTCAATATCAGATGATCCTACAAACCCTTTAAACTTCCGTTTAAATTATTTAAATATTTTTTTTTTGAGGTTATGTTGTAGTTATTTTTTTCAGTCATTATATTATACATGTATTTACAAAAAAAATGCTCCATTTCTTTTCGTATAAATAGCAATTAGCGAAATTGATTCTACAGGCTAAAATAGTGGTTTCTATAGACCCCCCACTAAATAACTGAATAGACGAAATAATACAAACCGAAACCACTATATAGTATAGTATGTATGTAAATTAATGTAAAGTAAAAAAATACACACATTGAAAAGTTTTACAAACTTTTCATTTTAACAGCCATGGATAACACATTTTACAGTGAATTTTTCCAAGGTAATAAATAAAATATATAAAGCTATAGTTTTGGGAAAAAAACGAAGTAAAAATACAAAAATGTCAATGAAAAATAATGAACCATAAACCATTCATTCATTCGTTCATAGCACAGCAGCCGACAGGATTTTTGTGTTCACATAAAAAATGTAACATATGTTAAAGGTGTCACGTTCCATTTGCTTTATGATGCGTGAGTCCTTTCTGCCATGTATAAGTAAATATATTTATATTTATAGGGGATTTTTATTGAATACATAAATATTAAAGAGGGAGTCAGAAGACACCTATAAAACATATGAACACACACACACTTTTTTAATTATAAAAAAAATAATAAAATTATGTTGAGAAAATATAAATATAAATAAAAACAATTCATCATTATTTTTTGCCAAAAAAATAAACATTTAAACCAAAAAAATAACCAACAATTTAAACATTCTGTTTGAAATAATTTAAAAAAAAATACAAGAAAAATCAACAGAAATCCTTGGTTTTGTTTGATTTATGATTTTTTGTTTTGTCATTATTGCAATTTTTCAATAAAAAAAATAAAAATTAATAATAAACAAAACCTAGAGAATCTCTTGATTGCAGAGCAGAGGAAAAGGAAATGTTGGCGACAAGCATTTAAAAAACAAAACTGTCAACCAAAACAGTAGACAGTCACATTAAACCTTAAACGAGTTCAATAGTATTAAATGATCCTTCGAACCAAGAATTAAAAAAAAGTCTTTAAGAATATTTTTTAATCAAAACTTCAAAAGGTCCTTCACATTTCCTTTTCATTCTCTACTTTAAATGATTCCTATTTGAAATATTAACTAAACATTAAATGAAAACTTAAGTTAATTATGCAGCGGTTGGTGTGTGACCTAGAATTTTGATTTTATCTAAATGATTGTAAAATAAAATTTTTCTCAAAATTTTATTTCTTTTAAAATTTACTAAGAACTAGCATTCAATAAGTAATAGTTGAAAAAGTTAATACTTAAAGTTTAAAGTATAATTCAAGGCTTCCAAAAGCTTTATGGTATAACCAACTTTTTAACACTTTAAAAGTTTTTAAATTGATAATTTTTTTCAAAATTTCACAATTCTTTATTTTTCTTAAGGATTTTCCCAAAGAAAAAAGCTTTAAGCTTTCTTGCTCAAAAGCTTTAAATTACCAAAAAAAGCTCTTCAAATATATTTGCTTAATTAGTTTCTAAAACATAATCTGTTTATATGCTTTTTTCATAATTTTTCTGAAATTTTTTTATTTTCTTAAAGCAAACTTAAAGCTTTCTCTCTCTCAAAAGCTTTAAGTTACCACAAAACACTTTTAATATATAAAAGTTAATAAATTTCTTTAAAAAATCCATTTTTACTCTTACTTTTCATAGAAAAGCTCAACTTCCAGTTTTTTTCTTAACGATTTTACACAAAAGCTTAAAGTTTTAATCTTATTAAAGAAATTTTCTTTAAAAATAAAATTGTTTTTATTTTCATATAATTCTGTTTAAAAAAATATGTTTTTAAGGATTTACAAAAAAAGCTTAAAGCTCTTTTAATCAGAAAATTCTTTTGAAACTTTAAATGCTTTTCCTTTATACATTTTCCGTGTAAACTAAAACTTTTAGGAAAACAGCTTAAAGCTGTTGTTATTTATTTAAGCTTTTAGTAAAAACCTAAAGCTCTCGACTTAGTAAAACCGTAAGCTCTGAAAAGCAAAACGTTATATTTGTTTAATTAAGCAGATAAACCTAAACATTTACAATTTTTATGGGTCTTCAAAAAAAAGCTTACATTTTTTTTAAACAGCTTAAAGTTTTTTTCTAAAATCCAAAAGCATTTTTATTTATAATACAAAATTTTGTTAAAATTTTCTTTATATTTAAATCTCTTACCGCAAAATCTTCAAATGACAAAACAACATCAAGCTGTAAGTTAAGCTTTAGGGAAAGCTTAAAGCTTTTTTTCTTAAAACCAAAAATTTTAGCTTTTTAAACTTTTTTTTACTTTTTTTCAAAAAAATACAAAATTATCAGCTTTTTTTGTAAAATTGAAAAGCTTTCACTTAAAATCTGGATTTTTGTTAAAATTTGCTTTATATTTCGTTTCTTGACTAAAATATTTTCTAATTACAATAAAAGCTTGTAATCTACAACTTTCTTTAGAAGAGCTTTAAGCTCTTTTTTTGTAAAATTGGAAAACTTTTACTTTAAAGTTTGGTTTTTTGTTAAAATTTGTTTTATATGTAGTTTCTTGATTAAAATATTTTCTAATTACAATAAAAGCTTGTTATCAATCGTTTTTTTTTTGAGAGCTTTAAGCTTTTTTTTTTTAATCTAAAGATTTTACTTAAAAGTTTAATTTTGGTTTAAATGTGTTTAATACGTAGTTTGTTGATAAAAATATTGTCTAATACAATAAAGCTTTTGGTGAAAAGTTAAGCTTTAGAAAAGCTTTTAAGTTTATTCAGTTAAATTCAAAGCTTTAAATAAAAACTATTCATTTTATTTAGAAAAAACCTTAAAAATTTATGTTTTATACTTTATTAAAGAAAAAGCTTTAAGCTTTTTTGTGTCAATCAAAAAATTTAGTTTCTTGATATGTATATTAGTGGCAACTTTGTGTTGTAGTTTGCGGCAATAAGTAAAAATTGCAAAAAAAGCTTACTTAAAGCTTTTCAAATTTAAGCCTTAAATTATACTTTTCTTTCTATAGAGAAATCTAGCAAAATACTTAAATTTCTTAAAAGTTTTAAAATTTATTTGAAGCTTTTGAAATATTGAAACATTTTCTACTCACCGAATCTAGAGTTGTATCAATATTGCCATTTGGACGATCCGCTAATGTGGTCTCTTTCAAATTAATCTTCACATGATTGGCAGCCGAGGTGGTAGCACCACCCCGTTGGGGTTTTGTGGCATCCAGCAGAACCTTCAGCGAGGCGATAGCATGTAATTGTGTTGCCTTTTCGTCCACCTTGCCTGGAACATCATCTTTGTCATTGTTGTGTTGTATGTGATTTTATTTTTTAAATTTTTAGTTTCAGTGTTTATTTTTTTTTTTTTGAATTTTAAATTTGAGGAATTTTAAAATTTTATTGGAAATTGTAGAAATTATTTAAAGATTTTTTTTTTTCAAGAAAAAGAGTTAAAAATTTTTTAAGAAGAAAAAATTGCACAGTGAAAAAGAATTTTATTCAAGTGAGTTGTTTTATTTTGAGTTGGATTTGATTTTGGAAAACGGAAAATCCAAAGTTGATTTTTTTTTTTGATATTTTGGAATTTATTCATATGTTTTTATTTTTTGAAAAATTATAAAAAATAGAAGAAGAAAAAAAGAAAACAAGAATTTTAATCGATTAAAAAAATCGAATTAAATAATTTAAAATTAATTTGTTTAACGTTTTAGTTTCATTTCATTTTTTTTTAAATTTTCAGTTTAAATTAAGAAAATTAATAAGAAATAAAAATATTTAGAGTTTATTTTTTAGAAAAGTATACAGTTTTTTTGTAATTTAGGGGAAAAATTAAAATAATTTTTGTGTTTTTTTCTATAGAGTATAAAGAGCAGGCATGGAAAATTCAGTACTTTAGTTCCTTTTTTTTCTATAGCATATTCCATAGTCTAGGTGTGAAGTCTAGTTTATAGTATGGTCTGTAGTCTAGTCTTTAGTCTAACCTATTGTCTAGTCTATAGTATAGTCTAGTCTATAGTATAGTCTAGTCTATAGTCTAGTCTATAGTCTAGTATATAGTCTAGTCTATAGTCTAGTCTATAGTCTAGTCTATAGTCTAGTCTATAGTCTA
>NC_060950.1:64051711-64056367 GCF_022045245.1 Lucilia cuprina | reverse complement strand
TTCTAGTTCTGTTCTAGTTCTGTTCTAGTTCTGTTCTAGTTCAGTTCTAGTTCTGTTCTAGTTCTGTTCTAGTTCTGTTCTAGTTCTGTTCTAGTTCTGTCCTAGTTCTGTTCTATTTCTATTCTAGTTCTGTTCCAGTTCTGTTCTGGTTCCTTCTAGTTGTGTTCTGAGTTAACAAGATAAGAACTGCATTTTTAAATTGAAGTCGCTGTTCCTACAAAGCTGTTGGGTATAAAAAATAAATAGACTGTAAAAACCCGCCATTAAGTTTTATCTTTCCTTACAAGCTCATAATTTGGCTCATATTCAAAAAAAAAAAAAAAAACAAATTTTTGTTGCAAAAAAATTTTACCCCTAAAATTGCCACATTATAAGCAAAAGTAAAACTCGAATAAGTAAACAAATTTTGCGTATATAATTTTGGCAAGAAAATCATAACAACATTTGCAACAAAGTGCAAAAAGTTTTAGCAATTAAATACAGATCACTTAACAAGCAAATAAAATTAATGAGAAATTTGTTATAAAATCATAAAATCTTGTGTAGTTGGTTTATTTTTCAACCCCTTAAGCAATATTTAGTTTTCTTTTAGTTTCTTGTTTAATAATGATTTCCTTAAAGTATACTTTAATATTTAGTTTTTCTTAAGCCTAAAATTTATGCTTTGTTAGTTACAAATTTATGAGGTTAAGTTTCTTTTTCCGAAGCCAAAAGATTTTTTATGTAGTTTATCTTCAAAAAAAAAAAACAAGCCAAACAAAACTAATTAGCTTTAGAGTTTTGCTCTTTTTTAATTTGTTGGCTGACATAAATGAATATTCTATAGAAATTAAATAAAAAGGTCAGGGTCATTAAAAGTTTGTAGTAGGAAAAAAAGACAAAGATGACAGAAAATATTAAAAAGTGACATTAAGTCAAAAAGAAAAACAATAAATGTACACAACATAATTTAAGGCATTAATTTATATAAATACACATAGCAGACCCGAAAGCTTTAAAGCAATAAAAAAAATCGAGAAAAACTGCATAATAAAAATCCTTAAAGTTTTTTCACAAAATTACAATTTATATTGAATTTAATGCACAACTTTTTTCGTGTAGTTGTAAATTTTTTGGATAATGCTTTTAAAAGCTTTTGTTAACACTTAACATTTTAACAGCTTTAATGGCATTTTTTGGTGAAAATTTTCAAAAATATATAAAATTTTAAGAAAAAGCTTTTCTGAATAACTTGCAATAAATAAATTAATTTGTCATAAAAGCTTTTAAAAGCTTTTTTTAATTTTTACACTTAAATAAGAAAAACTTTAATTTATAACAGATTACATAACGCTCTTGGCATTTTTTATGAAGTTTTACATTAAAACTAACGAATTTTCATTAAAAGCTTTTTAAGCTTTTACAAAATTTTTCGCCAAATTTACAAAAATATTTTATATTATTATTTTTCCCAATAAAATTCATGTAATTTTTGGCGAAATTGTTTACCTTTTCGATAAAAGCTTTCATACTAATAAAAAGCTTTTATTAAAATCTTGCAATAAATGAACAAAATAAGAATTTTATACATCTTGGATTACAAACACAGCGAATAAAATTAATATTCTTCATTATTTTTCGAAAATTTTCAATTTTTTCAAAAAAGCTTTTGAAAGCTTTTCTTAATTTTTACACTTAAATAAAAAATTTAAATTTAAAACAGATTACATACTGAATGCAGCATTTTTTGTGAATGTTTTCAATAAAATTTAAAAATTTTCTTAAAAAGCTTTTTAAGCTTTTTCAAAAATTTTCGCCAAAATTATGAAATTATTATATTATATTTCCAATAAAATTCAAGTAATTTTTTGCGAAATTTTTTACATTTTCTATAAAAGCTTTCAAATTTTCTGCAGAAGCTTTTTAAAGCTTTTGCTAAATTTGTCTCCAAATAAGCCAAACTCTATAACATGATCTTTTTAATTAAATGTACGTTACTTTTCTCGATTTTTTCTAAATTATTCATAAAAGCTTTCGAAAGCTTTTACATAACTTTGCATTAAATAAAGAAAAATTCACCTTATTGAATTTTAGATTCAGAAAAATATTAAGCACAATTAAATTATAGTATTCTTGTAAGATTATGGACATTTTGGGAAAAAGCTTTTAAAAGCTTTTATGAAATATTATTTTACAAAGACAGAAATTAATGAAAAATATTAAAAATTCACAAATTGTAGCATTTTTTTGCAAGAAATTACATATTTAAGAAAAAAGCTTTTAAAAGCTTTTGCAAAAAAATTGCTTTAACAAGGTAAAATATAGAAAAAATAAAGATTTTAGCGTCTTTTTAACTAAATGTATTTAAATTAAGTAGATTTTTCTAAAAGCTCTTTTTTAATTTTTTTTGTTTAACATAATAAAAAGCCTTGTTTTTAAATGTTTTAATAAAATAAGTCTTAAAGCTTTTGTTTAAGATATAACTAAGTTATAGTTAAGTAAGTATTTTCTAGGTTTAAGTATGTAAGTGTATAAAAGCTTTTATTAGCTTTAAGTAGAATATTTAATAGTATTTGTGTGTTATAATGTTATTCGTTTTAAATTAGTTTTAAATGTTGTTAATTAATAGTTCAATTGGCATGTTGTTGTTTAAAAGTTAAGCAAAAGTTTTTTTTTAAAAAACTGTTTACATTTTGTTAATGCTTTTTAATATAAAGAAAAAAAGCTTTTAATGAAATATTTTTTATCAAGAAACTTGTATTATATGTAATATAATTATTTAAAATAAAAAAAACAAGAAAGCTTTTTAAAAAAATAAAAGAAAACTAATAGGAGAAAATAGATAGATTCCTTAGATAAATCCTTTTATACATAAAACAAATCCTTTATATCCCGCCCCCCTTTAACTACAACTCACCTGTACAAATATAAAGCTTTTCTAAGGATTTACAAAATGTTTAAGTAGTAAAAAAGAACACCAGCTAAAGCTTTTAATAGTTTAGTTTCTAACACTGTAAATTAATATAATTATGTTAGCAGAAACCTTAAGTTTAACTTAAACACTATTTTCCTTTAGTTTTTTCTCTCTTCCCCCTAAGCTTCCGTCTCAAGTGTGTTAAACATCCTTCAAACAAAACCAACACCACCACAACCACCACTACCACTACTACCTTTGACCCTCTGCATAAGCCTAAAGCTGTTCAAATTTTTGGCAATTATTATACATTTTTTAAAAAAAAATTAAAACAATAAAAAAAGCTTAACAGTAGTTAACTAATTATTATTATTGTTATAACAAGCAGCTACAACATAACATTTTTATTCTAAATAATAAAAAAACCTTCCCTCCCTCCACCACCAAGATATATCAAAAAAAATTCTATTTGAAACATTCCAAAGAAATCAAAAGTTTTTGGCCGTGGCGTGGTAAATATATGTAGTGGAATTGAATTGTAGTGAAAAACTGTGCTATTTATTATTTTTTTAGATATTTTTTAAACAATTTGCCATTTAAAAAAGACGAATTTTGCTACCAAGAGAAATTTATAAAAAAAAAACTATAAAAAACCTTTTTTTGTTTAAAATTTTCCTTAATTTTAAGTTTTAAATTGGTTTTGTTTAATCAAAAACTCTATACTTAGCTTAAACTGAAAACAAACCTAGTTTAAATCTCCTCTAGCTATTAATCTCTCTCTCCCTAAACTTACTTTAACTTTAACAACCCTTAACCTAGGTTAAAGCTTTATTATTCCCTTAAACATTTAACTTAGTTTATTTAACTATTTCCTTTAACTGGCTGTTTGTTTATAGTTAAGCCTGGTTTAAAGTTGCTCTTACTCTCACTTTCTCTCCCCACTTACTCTTTTAAACTCTTAAACTTTTCTATTCCCTATTAAGAAAGTAACTCCTAATCTCTGTTTTGCTCTCTCTCTCTCTCTCTACCTCAGCTTTGGCTGTGTTTTTTTTGGGTAGTATATTTTTTTCATAATTACTCTCGTACTCTCTTAAGTAGTGAGTTAATTATTTCTCTTTTTTAACTTAAACTAAATTAATAATATCTATTATCAAAAAAACTATCTCCATAACTGATTAGCTCTCTATAACAGGCATGGAAAATTAAAACTTTGAAATAGTCTCCATAAAAAAAAATTCGTCTAACCAAAACAATATTGATTTAGTAAGTATAATCTATTGAGTAGACTAAAGACTAGAATGTAGAAAACTTTAGACTGGACTATAGACAAGACTATAGACTAGTCTATACACTAGACTATAGACAAGACTATAGACTAGATTATAGACAAGACTATAGACTAGTCTATATACTAAACCATAGACTAGATTATAAACTAGACAATAGACTAGACTACACTATAGACTAGACTATAGACTAGACTACACTGTAGACTATAGACTAGACTTAAAACTAGACTATAGACTAGACTTAAAACTAGACTATAGACTATACAATAGACTAGAATATAGACTAGACTGTAGACCAGACTAAAGACTAGATTATAGAAAAAAATATAGCCTCGACTATAGACTAGACTATAGATTAGACTATAAACTAGACAATAGACTAAACTATAGACTAGACTATAGACTAGACTATAGACTAGACTATAGACTAGACTATAGACTAGACTATAGACTAGACTATAGACTAGACTATAG
>NC_060950.1:64036382-64051611 GCF_022045245.1 Lucilia cuprina | reverse complement strand
CTGTTCTAGTTCTGTTCTAGTTCTGTTCTAGTTCTGTTCTAGTTCTGTTCTAGTTCTGTTCTAGTTCTGTTCTAGTTCTGTTCTAGTTCTAGTTCTAGTTCTGTTCCATTTTAAATGATTAAAAAAGTACTTTTTCATAAAAAATAAATATACAGACATGTACATATAGAAATTTTGTATGTTCCTTTGGCAAACCCTAGTTTAGTTGAAAAGGAATAAAGAAAATATTAAAAATAAACAAAACTTTCAATGAATTCAAAGAAAGCTTTAAAAAAAATCATACTCTAACAAGGACAAATATTTGCCAGAAATGCTGCTGATGACAATGTTACTACGAAAACTAATGCTGGCTGGCAATAAATCGTTGATTTTTGCTTTTAATTTTCTAACGAAAAAAAAGCGGAAAATCAATTGATTTTAAATTTGCACCCAACACACTAACACAAATGTTGACATAGTACAAACACTAACATTCGTACCGGCGAATATGTATGCCCCAGCAATTTCCAAAGATACCATCCATGTAAAGAGCACATTGACTGTAATTGAGTACAAATGTTGAAATTCTTTTATTTGCTCTTTAATGTGTGGGTGGGTAGTGAGTGGTTCATGTTTACACTACAACTCGAGCAGGGGTGTTGAAAAAAAAGTAACTTAAAAAAGGATTTTTTTTTTTTGTTCTACCAGCATGTCGTGATTTAGTCAAATTTCTTTTCACTATTCAATACAATTTATTGTCGACAATATTTTATGTTCTTGCTCTCAATGCTTAATAATGTTAAGGAATTAATACATCAGATTGAAACTAACTGGATTGCAATTTCTTTAATAAACAACCAAACTACAAATACGACATATGTACATTGACTTGGTACCTTTTTTTTTACTTAACTGATGGAAAAAGAATGTACGTACGAACATATGTATATAGTTGCTATGGTTGGCCTTGGATTTTGGAAGGAAATGATTTTGAACGTTGTGTCCTTTTGGCCTCATTTACTCATGTTATAGTAAGGAGGTCGCAAGAAATAAAGATTAAACTGCAGCAGCTTCAACAATATCAATCACTTTGGTCATCAATTTTAAAGCAAAGAAATTGAAATAGGTTTTCTATTTTCTATTTCTATTATTATTTTATGTTTGTTATTTGAAACGTGTGAGGAAATGAAGAAATATATTTGAAATTGAAAAAATAGTACTTTTTCTTGTTAGAAAAAAACATTTTAAAGCGCAGAATTCTATTTAAAACTATAAAAAGAATAAAATATAAGAAATTTGGTTGTAAACCAAAAAAGTACTTTACTACTTTTTTATAAAATTGATTAAAATTTTGAGTATTTCCAATATAAAATACTAAAATACAATTTTTAAAATTTTAAATTTGAAAAACAAAAAGTACTTTTTTGGAATTCTCTTAAAAAGTACTATTTTTCTCTTAAAAAGTAGTTTTTTCAAATCGTTTTTCCCGGAAATAGAAAATAGACCTTTTTAAACAATGAAAAATAGTTGTAATAAACCATTGTATTTTGAACAAAAAAGGACTTTTTTGAAATTTTCTTAAAAAAGTACTTTCTTAAAAAATGTACTTTTTTTAAAAGTTTTTTAAAAAAAAATTCCCAAATCTGTTCTAAATAGTTAAAAACAACATGAAATTAAATTTTTTTAAAGTTAACAAAAAAGTACTTTTTAAGAAATTTGTAAAAAAAATACTTTAAGTACTATTTTAACATAAAAAGTGCTAAAAGTAACAGAAATATGTAAAATTTATAGTTTTATAAAGAAAAGTACATTTGCTTAAAAAAGTAGTTGAAATAAACAATTTTTATTTTGAACAAAAATAAAGTACTTTTTAAATTTTGTCAAAAAGTACTTTTTTCAAAAGTTGTTAACTAAACTAACACTAAATAGGTAAGAATAAAAGAAAATTAAAAGTTTTCTCAAAGTTAACAAAAAAGTACTGTTTAGAAAATATGTAAAAAAAGTACTTTTTAGAAAATTTGTAAAAAAAGTACTTTTTACAAAATTTGTAAAAAAGTGCTAAAATTAAAAGAAAAGTTTGAAAATTATATAATTTCTTAAAAAAAAGTACTTTTCATATACAATTTTTAGACATTTTTGACAAAAAGTACTATTTTAGAAAATTTTCAAAAAAAAGTACATTTTTTAGAAAATTTTAGCAAAAAAAAAAAACTCTTTTAATGTTTTAACATAAAAAAGTAAAAAATTTAATAAAAAATTTGAAAATGAGAAATTTTCTTAAAAAAAGTACTTTTTTATAAAATTTGCAAAAAATTTTACATTTTACATTAAAATCACAAAATTTTCAACTAGAAATTTTTTTTTAGAAAATTAGAAATTTTCTTAAAAAAGATACTTTTTTATAAAATTTGCAAAAAAGTACTTTTTGCTATTTTAATTAATTTTACATTAAAATCGCAAAATTTTCAACTAAATTGGCTAAAATTTATTGAAAATTTATAAATTAAGAAAAAAGTACTTATTGTGAATTATTTAACAAAAAGTACTTTTTTGCTAAATTTTTAATAAAAACTCTTTTTTTAACATTCTTTTTTTAATTTTATGTTAAAATGACAAAATATTACACTAAATTAGCAAAAGTTACTTTAGATTATGTTAAGCGTCAAAAAGTACATTTTGAAAATTATAGCAAAAAGTACTTTTTGTATTAAAATTAAATAATTTAAACAAAATAGTACTTTTTGTAAAAATTTCAACAAAAAGTACTTTTTTCAAAATTTTGTGTATTTTTATTTGAAAATATGTTGATAAATTTGACAAAATTTACTAAAACTGTATAATGAACTAAAAAGTACTTTCTCTGTTCTATAGAGTTTTCACTGCTTTAACAATTTGCTCTAAAAACGTGTTAAATTAATAAATTGTGTTCACTCTTAATAAAATCACATTTTTTTCTCTCTCTACATCCATCAGTACAACTTCCTTTCATGTATGTTTTCTTTCTACATTCAACATCAATTCAATCAGTTTTGAATTTCATTTTTTAAAAAAAATAATTTTCTACAATATTAACATTATACCACTGAAAAAAACGACAGACAGACAGACAACCTGCTGTAGTCAGTCAGTATACTCCATATAACATTCTTCTTCTATATACAATAAAAGGAAATTTATTTTACAGACTAAACGGAAACAATCACACCAACACACACACCTTGCTCCTTACATTCCCTCACTTACATCAGGAGATAGATAGTTGTAGCAAACTGTATGTGTAATTTATTTTTTAGACAACATGACAATACTCACTCACACATACATATGTACGTACTTACTTACTTTAAATTTAAACATAACGTTATAAAATAAGACATGCATTACAACAACTTATTTGTTTTTGTATATTCATGGAGTAGGAACAAGTTTAACTCTTGGTCCATATACTTCTGCCACAGCAATAACTTTTTTTCTTGGACAACAACATTACAACAAAAGTGACAATAAAGAGTAAAACGTTTTATGTATGAAACAAAGTGTCCATAAAGATGGATGTTCTTGTTTAAATGAATGTTTATATAAACACAGATATTTTATAAAGAACAGAGATGGAAAACTCATTATTAAGTCAAAAAACTGCCCAGAGATCGTACTATAATATAAACCAAAATCGTGACAATAGACTAGAGACTACATTATAGATTAGACTATAGACTAGACTATAGACTATAGACTAGACTATAGACTATAGACTAGACTATAGACTAGACTATAGACAAGACTATAGACTAGACTATAGACTAGACTATAGACTAGACTATAGACTAGACTA
This sequence comes from Lucilia cuprina, assembly GCF_022045245.1. Lineage (NCBI taxonomy): Eukaryota > Metazoa > Arthropoda > Insecta > Diptera > Calliphoridae > Lucilia > Lucilia cuprina. Next base: position 64,047,800 of record NC_060950.1, on the reverse strand, counting down.
TAGACTAGACTATAGACTAGACTATAGACTAGACTATAGACTAGAGACTAGACTATAGACTAGGCTAAAGTTTAGACTATAGACTAGACTATAGACTAGACTATAGATTAGACTATAGACTAGAGACTAGACTATAGACTAGACTATAGATAAGACTATAGACTAGACTATAGACTAGACTATAGACTAGACTATAGACTAGACTATAGACTAGACTATAGTCTAGACTATAGACTTGACTATAGACTAGACTACAAACCAGACTGTAGACTGGACTATTAACTATACTATAGGTTGATCTATAGTCTAGTGATTGATACAGTACACTTTCGAAAATTTAAATTTACCATAACTGAGCATGCATAGACAAGTGCAGTCATGTATATTTGTGAACAAAAAACAACACAAATGTAACAAGAGGGGGACCAACAAAAAAGAAAAAATATTTAAGAAAAATTAAGTTAAAAGCAACACAGTGAAGGACATTTTTTTCTAAAGCTAAAAAAGGACAACTATTACATTCATTCAAACAACAAAAGCTACTAAAAACTGGGAAAAGACATGCAGCTGCAACAAAAAACACACTATGCATATGTAGAACAACAACAACACAGCTGCAGCAACAAAAAACAATAGAGAAAAAAGAAAATATTTAAATGGCAATTTATTTTCATAATGAAATTTTAACAAAAAAAAAGAGAAAATTAAAATAAATAAAATTAACATGAAAGAGAAATGTAGAAATTTTGTTAAATAAAAGAAATTTAAAGAAAACATTAAAATTAAAATAACAAAAAACAAAAAATTAAAGGACTTAATTCTTATAGAAATAGAAACGAAGAGGAATGAAAGTGAAACATATAATTTTTATATTACATATTGCTCGATGTCATATAAGTTCTACATTATATATATTGAATGCAAGAGGAACGAAATGAAATCTTGTGAAACGCCAGTTTTTTATAATTAAAATAATAAAAATCTTTTAGAAATAAATAATTAATGATTGAACATACACAATATTTGCCAAAAATTGCGTTCAAATGTTAGAGGAACGAAATGGAATTAGGTGAAACGATTAATTTTTAACATTAATATAGAAAAAAAATATAGTAGAATTAAATATACAATGATTTAAGCTGCAAAAAATAGTGTGAAATTGTCAAGAAAAGCCCTTAAATGCCAAAGGAACGAAATGGAATTAAGTGAAACACTTCATTTTTTACCTAAAATAATCTCATATAAATCAGTATATAAAGCTTTTAAGAGAGTAAAGTTATCAAGTTATCAATGGCCCTTAAATTCCAAAGGAACGAAATGGAATTAAGTGAAACACTTGATTTTTAACATTAATATAAAAAAATTAATAGAATTTCATATATATCGCTGAATAACTTTCAATAACTTTGAATAACTACCTAAAACTGGCTTTATATGATAAAGGAACGAAATGGAATCAAGTGAAACACTTAATTTTTTTCCTAAAATTAACATGAAAATGGAAAACATTTAGAAAATTGTATATGCAATGCTTAATATATATCAATAACTATGACTAACTATTAAAAACTGGCTTTATGTGTTCAAGGAACGAAATGGAATCAAGTGAAACACTTAAATTTTTGCCTAAAACTAAAAAACTCCTATAGAATGCTTATATAATGTTCTTATGAAAGTAAAATTATCCAAAAATTGTCTCTAAATGCTAAAGGAACGAAATGGAATCAAGTGAAACATCTAATTTTTTTCCTTTAAACTAAAAACATATAAGAAATCTTCATATAGAATGTTTTTACTAGAATAAAATTGTAAAAAACGGCTGTAAATGGCAAAAGGAACGAAATGGAATCAAGTGAAACATTAAAATTTTAACATAAAAATAAAGAACAATTTGCAGAAATTCTTATGTAATGATTAAAAGTATAAAAAATATCTAAAAATGCTGAGAAATTATAAAGGAACGAAATGGAATTTAATGAAACATTGATATTTTTTCAATTTCCTAAACGTTTTGAGCTTAAAATTAGCATATAAAATGATTTAATAAAAAATCCTTTTTGAAACGTAATGGAATCTAAAGAATTATTTACTTTTTTTGAAGATTTATGTGTTTTTGTTAAACTTTTTCAGTTTTAAAGTTTAATAAAACCCAAAAAAAGAACTGAAAAACAAGCTGCTTCTCATCAGTATTATCAATATCATGTGTGCATGAATTTGAGTCAAGTGTATCACAACAACATTTGTTGATAAATCCCTAGCTGATATAAACAGCAACCGCTTACACATACAGATTTCTGAGCTTTTTTCTCCTCTTCTCTGGTACTTGATAAATTATGCAAAATACAAAATGTCAGTTAGTATTAATATGAAGAATAGCAACAACAACAACAACAACTAGGGCATCATCATCAACATCAGTAGCAGCAGCCAAGGATATAGCTCCTTGTAAATTATGCCAGTGTAGTGGTAGTAGAACAAAAATCCCATATGTTTATGACATTTAAACTGACAAAGAGAGCGTGAGAGAGAGAGAGGGTTCGACATAGAGTGATAGAAAGAGATTTAAATATTTTTAAAACCCCTTTAAGTAAGTGTATTTAATGATGACGCTTATAATGATGATGATTATTATAATAACATATTGTACTTAATATGGTTGTTGTTGTTGCCTACAACAACTGCTGATGATAATGGTAATGAAAATTATAATCATCAATGACGTTGTCATTGTCACTGGCTTTTAGAAATGCTATACAAACACGTACACATGTATGTATGTGTGTGTGAAAATTTGTCATAAATATGAAGGGAAAGCGTTTTACACATGTTGTTGAAAATAACTACTGCAACAACAACTTCAACAATAAAACATGTAGAAATATTGTTGGCCAAAACCATAAGCGGATTAGAAAAGGCTTTAAAATTTATTGTATTCGACAGACAGACAAATGGATAGACGGACTTACGGTTAGACAAATGGTTGGTTGGATGGACGGACAAAAAGTACATGAACAATTGTTGTTTAAATATTTTACAAGTACATTTGTTATAGTTGTTGTTGTTGTTTGTTATTGCTGTTGTTGTGGAATTAGTGGAAAATGTAATCAAATATTGATTTTTCGTTTAATATTGTTTTTTTTTAGTTTTGTTCTATTTCGTTCCCGTTCTTTAAAACAAATGCTACAAATAGAAATAAATAACATGACATGCTACAAAACAATTCAAGTGGAATAAGAACAACAACAACAACAGCAGCAATAAACAAATCTTGCTAAAGTCTTTGTCAAGGTAATATTAGGGGGGGTGTAAAACACACACATGTTTATAATGAATATAAATATTAATAAAGGAAATGGATTTGCCTCAATGGCAGACAGAAAAAAAATAAATCTAAATAATATAAAAGGAATGCCATGGAATCTAGTGAAACACTTAACAAAAATCTTTAAAATTTCTGAAAACTAACAAAGAGTAATGAAAGAGGAACGGAATGGAATTATATGAAACATTAAAATTTTTCTAAAACAAATAATGGTTAACAAGAAAATTACAAATTTTAAGTTTTTATACATAAAAAAGTACCTATTTATATCAAAAAATTCAACCAGGAACGAAATGGAATCAAATGAAACACTTATTAATATCAAGTAAAAGGCACTAGAAACGTAAAACACAACAAGCAAAATATAATACTTTAAAAAAGCAGTTAAAAATGTGAGGATTTGTTAAGAAATTTTTAATGGGACGAAATGGAATGTAATGAAACACTAACAAAACAAAGTTTAAAATAAGTCAAAATATACAACAAATCATTAAAAGTAAATAAAATAACAACGAAATTTAAAAAAGCTAGTTTTTATAAGGTAACTAATAAAGGAACGAAATGGAATCAAATGAAACACTAATAAAACTTAGTGAAAATGAAAAAAAAATCATAATATATCTTCAATTTTTGTTTAAATAATAGTTTATGGTAGAAAACCTAAACAAAGTAAGAATAAATACAAAAGGAACGTAATGGAATTTAATGAAACATTCAATTTTTTTAGTTTATTGGAAATTTGTATCATTAAAGAAAAGACTTTGTTAAAAATTTATTAATTTTTATGCAAAATTTATAGAGAAACGAAATGGAATCACAAAAATATGTTATTAAATCAAAGAGGAACTTAATGGAATCAAATGAAACAGTAATAAAAATGAAGAAAACTACTTCGAATTATATATAATATCAATGAAAACAGTTTAAATGTAATGAAAACATGTCAAAAGTGCCTTTAAATCTGAAAGGAACGTTATGGAATCAACTGAAACACTAATAAATCTTAGAGAAAATGATAAAAAATTCTTTAATCCTATAAAAATTATGAAAAATAAGTATAAAATGAAATAAAACTAAGTTTACAAACCATTTTCATGTGAAATAGTTGCAAGGAACGAAATGGAATCTAGTGAAACACTAGTAAAATCTAATGCAAATAAAGTCTAAACTTAAGGAAAATCAGCATAAATGTTGAACACGTTTAAAATGTATGAAACTTTATTGAAATTGCTTTGAAAAGAAGAGGAACGAAATGGAATTAGGTAAAACATTAACAAAACTTTGTTGAAATGTGGAAAAATTGTTTAAAATGTATAAAATAACATAGGAAACGGTTTAAAATCAATTGTTTAGGTAAAACAGTTAACAGGAACGAAATGGAATCAAGTGAAACACTAGTAAAACTTAATGAAAATAACGCTTAAAGTTAAGTTAAATCAGCATAAATGTTTTTAGTGTTTAAAAAACTTGGAAACTTATAAAAATAACTAAGTAAATGAAAAGGAACGAAATGGAATTAAGTGAAACATTAACAAAACTTTGTTGAAATGTAGAAAATTTGTTTACAAAGTATATCATAGCATAGGAAAAGGTTAAAAATCATTTGTTTAGGTAAAATAGTTATCAGGAACGAAATGGAATCTAGTGAAACACTAGTAAAACCTAATGAAAATAATACTTAAAGTTAAGTTAAATTCGCATAAATGTTTTAAAATGTTAAAATTGCATGAAAACATGGAAAATAGTTACCAGGAACGAAATGGAATCAAGTGAAACACTAGTAAAGTCCAATGAAAATAAAGCTTAAAGTAAGGAAAATCAGGATAAATGTTTCTAGAAGTTTAAAAACATGGAAACATAAGAAAATTACTTGGGAAATGAAAAGGAACGAAATGGAATTAAGTGAAACACTAAAAAAAAACGTTGTTAAAATGTAGAAAAATTGTTTAATGTTCATAAAAACATGTTGAATAAAGTTTAAATGAATGAAAATCTGCGTTTTTTTTCAAGTTAAAAGCTGTACTCTTTAAAAAACTTAAATGCTTTGGAAACCTTTTAAAGCTTTTCAAGCTAAATATCCTTTACTAGTTTGTTGTCCAAGAAACTCATTAATATTTCCATAGATTTGGTCAGTGAAGTAGACAAATACTGAAAATAGTTTGGGGTTTATAAAGCTGTTGAAAGAAAACTAACTTAAATGAACAGCGCAGCACAACACAACACAACACAGCACAGCACAGCATAGCAGCAACAATTAAAGGCAAAATTTGTTGCTGTTAAAAAAAAAAACTATAAATAGAGAAAACCTTTGTAAGAAAAAAAACAAATTTTATATAAAATAATGTTTCTAAATCAATGAATATTAATGTGTTTTTATGTGTATGTTTAAAAAAGCATGTTATTTTAAATTTTTTTCTTTAAATTTTTTTTAATAAAACAATATTTATAACTTTATTTAAGTCAAATATATATAATTTTTTTAAAAAACGCCTGTAAATAGGCTTTAAATTTTTATTTTTTTTTAAGCAAAAAAGTATAATTTAAAATGAAATTAATAAATTTTTTTAAAAAAAGAAAAGTCATAAAATTTTAATTTTAAGTTTTTTATATAATTTCAAACTTATAAATATGTATTTTTTTGAATTTTTTTCTAAAGCACTTTTTTTTATAACCAAAAAAAAAAAAATTTTTAAATTAAATTTTAAATTTATTTTAAATTCATAGTCACCTTACATTAATATTAACCATATTAATTAAATAATAAAAAAAATATCAAAACTAAAATCCATACAAGAAAATTATTTATAAAAATTTAACAAAAATTATATTTATTATTGATCAAATAACTCTATATACAAAAAAAAACTATTTAAAGTTATGTATAAAACTAAATTTTTTTTGAACCAACAAACTCTCCTCCCTTTTGTATAAAAATTTACAAAAAATTTTCAAAAACAAATAATTTTTTTATTTCTTTAAAATTTCCTTTACTAATATTTGTTTTCTTTCTTTTTTGTTTAATTTCTATTATTCAAAACTTTTGAATTTTCCTTATATAGCAAACGCAAGAAATCGAAGATGAACCAGAGCCTTTAAGCATGGCTTGGCCAGATACTGCCCGTAAACGTTTAACTTATATACTGGTGGCGCCTCTTTTAATACCCATGTGGTTGACTTTACCCGATACTCGTACGCCCAAAGGTAAAAAACTATTTCCGGTAACGTTTATTGGTTCCATAGTATGGATAGCGGCCTTTTCATATCTTATGGTATGGTGGGCCAATGTGGCCGGTGATACGGCCCGTATTCCACCCGAGGTAGGTTGTGTTTAGAACATCATAAATTTCTTATTAAAAATGTACAAATTTCCTTGCTTTTCAAAGGTTATGGGTTTAACCTTTTTGGCGGCTGGTACCTCTATACCAGATCTGATAACTTCGGTTATAGTGGCGCGTAAAGGTTTTGGTGATATGGCTGTTTCCAGTTCTGTGGGTAGTAATATCTTTGATGTTACCGTGGGGTAAGTTAAACAACAATAAATTGAATAAATATTTAACCAGAAACAAGTGAAACAATGAAAAAAAACTTTATCAAACAACATTATTACATATTTTTTCTATATAATACAAATCCCTTATTAAATAAGGAACGAAATGGAATCAAGTGAAACACTTACCCAACAAAGTTAAACATAGTTTTTTAAACATTTCTTTCAATTTTCTAAACAAAAACTTTTTAAAAAGTCCTTTAATTAAACAGGGAACAAAATGAAATCAAGTGAAACACTTACCCAACAAAATTAAAAATAGTTTTTTAAACATTCTTCTCAAATTTTTTTAACAAAAAACATCATAAACATTCTTATAATTAAACAGGGAACGTAATGGAATTAAGTGAAACACGTACCCAACAAAGTTAAATATAGTTTTTTCAAACATTCCTTTTAATTTTCTAAACAAAAACTCTTTAAAAAGTCCTTTAATTAAACAGGGAACGTAATGGAATCAAGTGAAACACTTACCCAACAAAGTTAATGTGAAACACTATTCAAACTATGCTTAATGTGGTTTTTAAACATTTTCCTTTAATTATCGAAATAAAAATTTCAATCTTAATGATATTATTAAGTCAGGAATGAAATGGAATCATGTGAAACACTACTCAAACGCTGTAAAAACAAAGTCAATCTAATGAAAATAGTCAAAATGTTAGATGAAAAAGAAAACCTTAGAAAATTCATCATAATTGTAAAAGGAACGAAATGGAATTAGGTGAAACACCAAAAAAAATCGAAAAAATAACTAAATTTTGCTAGAAATTGTTAAAATGTTAAATAGTATAAGAAAACATGATAAAACTCATAATTAATCTAAGAGGAACGAAATGGAATCAAGTGGAACACTTACAATTTTTTGTTAAATTTATGAAAATTTCTTCTAAATGCAAGAAAAATAATAAAAAACTTAAAATAAGTGAGTTTGGCTAAAATAATCAATGAGGAACGAAATGAAATTAAGTGAAACACTTATGAATTTTTTTGAAAATAATGGAAATATCCTCTAAATGCGAGAGTTATACTAAAAACCTTAAAATAAGTAAGTTTGGCTGACAAAAAATCAATGAGGAACGAAATGGAATCAAGTGAAACACTTATAAATTTTGATGAAAATTGTGAAAACTTCCTCTAAATACAAGAGAAATAATACAAAACATAAAATAAGTGAGTTTAGCTGAAAAAATCAAAGAGGAACGAAATGGAATAAAGTGAAACACTTTTAAATTTTGACAAAAATTATGAAAATTTCCCCTAAATACAAGAAAAATAACAAAAAACCTAAAACAATTAAGTTTGGATGGAAAAATCAATAAGGAACGAAATGGAATCTACTGAAACACTTATAAATTTTTGTGAAAATTATAAAAATTTCCTTTAAATGCAAAAGAAGTAATACAAAACTTAAAATAGGCAGGTTTAACGGAAAAACTCAATAAGGAACGAAATGGAATCATGTGAAACACTTATAAAACTTTGAAAAAATGATGATAAACCTTAGAAAATCAAGAAAACTAGATAAATTTAAGCAAAAAGTATTCGAAAAACATTTTTATTTGCAAGGAACGAAATGGAATTTGGTGAAACATTAAGAAAAATTCAAAATTCAATCATTTCTGTTTAAATTAAACCAATGTAAGGTTTTTGTGGCAAAAATATTTAAATTTTCTTTATCACAAATAATCATAATCACATTTAGAAATACTTATGACTACGCAGTAAGTGTTTGTATGGAAAATGAAATACTTAACTCGTTGCCAAATTGTTAACGTAATAAATGTAACATTGATTACCCTTTTGCCGGTATAATTTACACAGTTATTGAAAATGTGTGTAGATATGTGTGCATTTTAAATGGTTAATGATATTTTAGTGGCTTTTAAACGTTTTACTTTTCAAAGGAAACGTTATAGATATTTTTCAATATAAAAACTCACGTTTTTTTTTTATTTCAAATACGCTAAATAAAACGTGCTGTGAATAAATTTATTGTAAAAGAAAATTTTTCTAGAAAAAAAGCAAACCAACAGCCTTAAAATGAGCTAAATTTAAGCAATTTTTTAAAAGCCTAAAAGTAAACTTTAGTTATTTAACAAATTTTTGTGCAAATGTCAGCATTCCCTTGAAAATATGTTTAGCTTCAATGTTGCTAAAAGTTTATAAACATTTTTCTGTAAAATTAAATGCTAGACAAACTTTACCTTTAGCCTTTTCTCGGTCTTATCTTTCTTTTTTTAACTTTCCTTGCAAATAACTTTTGATATGACAAAAAGTCTCTTAATATTTTATGACAAAATAGTTACTAAACCAAGTTTATCTACCTCAACATGGGAAACAATTCCCTATGTTCTTATGCAAAAAAAACAGCTGTGGTTTTCATTTCCTTTTAATTTTTGCCAAATTTTCAATGCAAAAAGTTTTCTAATCTGCTGCATACCAACTTTCAGTTTTTCTATAACATTTTTTCTGCTACATTTTCCTTGATGGCTTCCAAATAAACTTTTGTAATACTTTACCTATTGTTGCCTTAATAAATTCCATACGTAAATGGAATATTCATCTAAAAGTAACGGAAAAGTTTTAGTTATCTTAGTAAAAATTTGAATGATATGGTGATTTTATTTGAGGAAATAGAAATAGTCAAATGTTTCAAAAAAACACAACAGTTTTAATTAGATTTGCATACAATTTTTTTCAGAACATAAACTAGAACAGAACTAGAACAGAACTAGAACAGAACTAGAACAGAACTAGAACAGAACTAGAACAGAACTAGAACAGAACTAGAACAGAACTAGAACAGAACTAGAACAGAACTAGAACAGAACTAGAACAGAACTAGAACAGAACTAGAACAGAACTAGAACAGAACTAGAACAGAACTAGAACAGAACTAGAACAGAACTAGAACAGAACTAGAACAGAACTAGAACAGAACTAGAACAGAACTAGAACAGAACTAGAACAGCACTAGAACAGCACTAGAACAGAACTAGAACAGAACTAGAACAGCACTAGAACAGAACTAGAACAGAACTAGAACAGAATTAGAACAGAACTAGAACAGAACTAGAACAGAACTAGAACAGAACTTGAACAGAACTAGAACAGAACTAGAACAGAACTAGAGCAGAACTAGAACAGAACCAGAACAGAACTAGAGCAGAACTAGAGCAGAACTAGAACAGAACTAGAACAGAACTACAACAGAACTAGAACAGAACTAGAACAGAACTAGAACAGAACTAGAACAGAACTAGAACAGAACTAGAACAGCACTAGAACAGCACTAGAACAGAACTAGAACAGAACTAGAACAGCACTAGAACAGAACTAGAACAGAACTAGAACAGAACTAGAACAGAACTTGAACAGAACTAGAACATAACTAGAACAGAACTAGAACAGAACTAGAACAGAACCAGAACAGAACTAGAGCAGAACTAGAGCAGAACTAGAACAGAACAGAACTAGAACAGAACTACAACAGAACTAGAACAGAACTAGAACAGAACTAGAACAGAACTTGAACAGAACTAGAACAGAACTAGAGCAGAATTGGAACAAACTTAAATTAACGCTCTTATTTCTTAACTGCAGCAAATTTAAGCAAACAATCTACCATAATAAACATGACATTTTAATATTTTTCTTTAACAAAAACAAAACAAACCTATTTTGCTTAAAGTAATTTATAACATAGCCCCAGCACTCATTCATTCATTCTTTTGCAAATAAAAGAAAACAAGACAACATGCTTGTAGATTTTCTACAAGAATCCCCTTAAAATATGCAATATGCACTACAAGTGTACACGCACATGTACGCACACTACTATAAATTAAACTAATGGAGGCTTTTGTTGTTAACTAAAAGGAAAAATAAAAAAAAAAAAATTACAAACAAATCATGTAACTAATTATCACTCAGCCTACTTCCACTTAAAAATCTCTATATATCTCTCTATCTATCTCTCTTTATTCTTAAGTGTTTACAGCCTTGTTTACTACTACAACAACAACACCATTCATTATTTAGAAAATAAGAATACAGTAACAATTCGAAAAACTAACTACAACAACCTTCCATTCAAGCATTTTCATTTTTCTTTTTTTACGTTGTTGTTTTTTACTATATATTCTAAACAACAACTACATATAACATCTCCTGCCTACTTAGACCTCTAGGTGGATTCTCATTTCGTTTCCTTCTTAGAAAATAATCCTTCATCATCATTAAAAGTCTAAGGCATTCGGCAAGGTTATAACGCAAGTTTTTTTAGCTGTAATTAAGAGATTAAATAAGAGAACCAGCTATGAACAGGACAACACTCGAAATTTATTATACACTATACTAGATTGTAGACTATACTATAGTCTAGACTATACTCTAAACTGTAGCCTAGACTATAGACTAGACTATGGACTAGACTATTGACTAAACTATAGACTATACTATAGACTAGACTATAGACTAGACTATAGACTAGACTATAGACTAGACTATAGACTAGACTATAGACTAGACTATAGACTAGACTATA
>NC_060950.1:64029132-64036282 GCF_022045245.1 Lucilia cuprina | reverse complement strand
CTATAGTCTAGTCTATAGTCTAGTCTATAGTCTAGTCTATAGTCTAGTCTATAGTCTAGTCTATAGTCTAGTCTATAGTCTAGTCTATAGTCCAGTCTAGTCTATAGTTTACTTTTCCATCCTTTTTTCTACTGTGTAACAGTAAGAGTGTGTGTGAGTGGATTAGAGGGTTTATGAGTTTCAAACGTAAACAAATAACAGCAAAGAGGAAAGGGTAGTAGTTAAGTTCGTATGAGTGTTTATGAATGTAATACTCCTTGACTTTTACGACTACAAACTAGTTTTTTACTAGTGCTTGTGGATAGAGGGGGAAATAGGGTTTTTATTTGTATGGGCTTACTTATAAAGAAAAATAGTGGTTAATACTGGTATATAAATTAAATTTTCTATTTTATTCTTTTTTTTTTCAAATATAAATGACCACGACCTATGTGTGTGTTGACCTTTTTATGTAACTGTGTTTAAAAGAAAACAAATAAAAATTTAAGTTTTGCTGGTCATTAGAAAATAAAGTTTGAAATTAATAAAAATATTTAAAATATATTTTACTTAAGACTTATTTAACTCTTACAAAGTCTTAGGAACACTTCATTAATAATAAATATATAATTAAACAATTTTTTTTAATTTTTTTCTTCTTAATCTAATTTTGAAATAATTTGTTTATTTTTAGAAATTTTCTTGTAGTTTGTTTGCTCTGATTTTATTTCTGTTTTTAGTTGTGTTTTATCATTATTTAAATGAAATTTTTAAGCATTTATTCAGTAGCAGTTGAATTTTAATACATTCATACATATATGTATGTATTTGTATGTATATGAATATATTATTAGCATAAACAATCTTTTTAAATGTAGTATAATAGTTGTTTTTTTATAACCATTACTTTTTATTTAATTTGCATAACGAAATAAAACATTGTTCAAGACTCACACACACACACACACATCATCTATTAGAAACAACATGCTCATCATGAGCAGAAAGAACACAGCAAACAGCAAAAAAGCTATTTAAAGACACTTAGTTAAGAAAGCTTTAACATACATTGTATGTAAACAGATTTTAAAGAAAAAATAACATAATTTGTTCTAATAAACTCTTTTTAATTTAAGAAAATAAATTAATACAATTTTTATGTAAAGCTTTTTGTAAACAATAGCTTTTAAACAAAACTTTTTGTGTATAAAACGTTTTAGTAAAAGTATTTTATATAAGCTTTTAAACAAAAATTCCTTAAGTTATAAAACGTAATTTTTTTAGTTTATAAGCTTTAACTTGCACAAAGATTTTTATTACAAGTTTTTTTTTACAAAAGAAACTTTTTTCAGAATTAAAATAGAAAATTAAGTTATTTAAGCTTTCTTAAGCATTTTAAGCTGTATACTTTAAGAAAAATAATGCCCTTTTATTGAAACTTTTAATTTAAAAGAATTATCTTAGAGTAAAAAGTAAAGCTTTTCAATAATGCTCTTTCTTAAAGCCTTTAATTAAAAGGCACATTCTTAAAGCTTTTTAAAAATGTTTGAAGAATTAGTTTTTAGAAAAAAATTTTACTGCAAAGTTATAAAAGTTTTTGAAAAATGTTTTAATATTTTACGATAAAAATAAAAAGTAAAAAAAGCTTTTTTATAAATTTTTGAAGAAAAATATTTTTTTAGAAAGTTTTTAAGAAAAACGTCTTTTTAAAAAAGTTTTACGGAAGAAAGCTCTTACTGGAAGTTAAAAAAGGCATGATATGCAGGTTTGAATAAAGCTTTTTATGGAAGTTTTTTGAGAGTTTTTAAGAAACAGGATTTTCCAAAGAGATATTAAGATTTTCTAAAAGAAATTTTCTAAAGCTTTTTAAGAAGGCTTTTATATAAAAAAAATTCTATGTAAGATTTTAGCAAAAAAGCTTTTATACAAGCTTTTTTAAATAAAGATTTTAAAGAAAGCTTTTAAGTAAAAAGATATTTCATGTAAGACTTTAGTAAGAAAGCTTTTATTCAACTTTTAAACGATTTTAACTACACAAAGCTTTGACGTATGCTCGAAAGCTTAAAATAGTTTTCTTTAATAATAAAGTGTATTTAAGCTTTTATAAAAATAAAAAAAAAACCTTTTTTTATAAAAAGAAGCTTTTAGAAATGCTTAAACAAACATTTGTTTTAAGAAAAACTTTTTAAAAACTTTTCAAAAAGCATTTTATGTAAGCTTTTAATTAAAAGTTAATAAAGAAAACCTTTATTTAGCTTTTTATAACAAACTTTAAAATTGTTTTTAAGAAAACTTTTAAGAAAAGCTCTTAACAAATAAACTATTTAAGTTTATGGTTTTAAGACAACTTTGAGCAAATATTAACTTTAATAGGGCTTTTTAAAAAAAGCTGTTTAAAAAGGAAATTTGTAGAAAAGTTTATAGAAAAATGTTTTAGTAAAACTATTAACTAAACAATTGCCTGAAAAAAACTTTCTTTTAACAAAAAGCTTTTAAATTAAGCTTTGTCAAATCTTGCTTTAACATAGTTTATCAAAACGAAATTTAAGGTTTTTTTGTCTTTTTTATTATTTGTTTGTCTTTTTAAAACTTTAAATTATAGAACCTAACAAAAGCTTTCACTTATTTCTACATTAAACACATACATACATAACACATTAAAACTTAGTTCATGGTTTAAGAAATGTTATGTTATTCCTGTTATTAGAATTTAATAATTATTTATTAATGTTAAACTTTAATTAGTATTTAAAAGCTTTCTTTTCCTAACACTAGTACATACCTTAACTAACTAAAACTCCTACAAAAAAGCTTTTAGTTTATAGCTAACTTTGTTGTTAAACTTTTATCTCTTCTTTATATAAACAGCCTGTATTAAGTGTAAAGCTTTTTTTGTGCTAAGAAAAAGCTATATTAAGCTTAACTTAAGCTTTTTATTTAGTTAAGTAAAACTTTTATGTTGATTTTCAACTAATTTCTCATACTTTTCTAATTTCTTTTATTGTTCTTTTTTCTTTCTACTTTTTCGTTTCTAATTTCATTTTATGTTTTACTTTTTTACTCAAATATAATAGTTAACTACTCTTAATGAAGAAGAAAATAAAAAGAAAAGAGAAACAAAAGAAAACCTAACAATACAAAAGGAATAATTAAAAAAAAACGAAATAAAATATAAATATACAACAAAAACTTCCCACTGCGCTTTTATATTTAAAATAAAATATTTTTAAACAAAACAATACAATGAAAAAATATTTTTCTTTTTTTTGTGTTAATTTAACAAATAAATTTTTCTCTTATATTTTTTATGCTCTTAAGTTTTTTTCACTTTTTTCTAGTCTATTTTTCATTTATTTTTCCTTCGTTTAAGTATTTTATTAGATTTTTTTGTTTACAGTAAAGCTTTTAAGTGTTTTTTGTTTCATTTGTTGTTTTTTCTTGTTTTCTTTAACTAAATGTTGAATTGTTTAATGTTTTTTTAATTTTTTTAAATATATTTCTTTTATTTTTTTTATTTTTGGGAAAATGATTTGTGGTGTTTAAGCAAAAACTTATTTGAAATTATTTGCTTTAAGTACCAACTAAAAAAAGCTTTCAAATTTATTTTATTTTTTTAGTTTAGATTTCAATAAATTTTTGCCCTCACTCTACCACTTTGAAATTCTTCTGTTAGTTTTATTTTTCTTTAAAAATCAAATCGTAATGCTTTATTTGTTCACTCACCAAAAAAAAAAAAAAAAAAATATTATCAAAAATAAAAAAAATACAAAACAAAATGCAAGCTTTTAATACAACAAATTTAAAGTTTTAGTTTAATTTGTTTTTTTTTTTCATTTTTTTAAGTTTATGTGTATTTATGTTATTTGTTTTATTTTTTTAGTATAATTTTATTTTTTTTGTTATTTTCAGTTTTAATTTACTAATTGGCAGAAATCATCTCTAAGTTTAGTAAATAATGTTAAAAAATGTGTCAAACAGAGCTTTTTTATAACAAACAAAAAAACACATAATTTAATACTAATTAAAAAATTTTCTTGCAGATTGAAAAAAAACACAACAGTTAACTTAAGTCCATGTAATAACTTTTAATGAAAAAGTTTTACAAATCTTTTCCAACAAATTTTTTAATGAAAAAAATTTAAAAGCTTTTTGAAATTAAAAAAAAAGCTTTAAATAAAAGTTATTTTTAAATATTTTTTTAAAACATTAAAAGTATTTTGAAAAAAATTTCAATTATTAAAATTTTTTGTAAAAAGTGTTAAAGTTTTTTGATGAATTTTGAAAAATTTTCCAAAAATAAATTTAAAAAAAAAATTCTTTTTAAATTATTGAAATTCTAAAAATTTTTTGAAAAAAAGCTCTTTCTAAAAAAAATTTGGTAAGATTGGAACATGGAAAAAGTTTTTCGTTTTCAAAAAAAATTAAAAAAAAAAATTCTTAAATATTTTGATGAATTTTCTACAATTTTATGAAAAAAGCTTTATAAGCTTTTATTATTCAATGAAAAAAACTTTTATGTAAAAAATTTTGAAAGGTCTCTATAGAAATTAGCTTTAAAAACCTTTCATGGAAGAAAGCTTAAACAAGTTTTTATGGTAAAAATCTTGAAAAAAAGTTTTATGAAAAAAAGCTTCAAAAAAGTTTTTATGTTGCTTAAAAATGCTTTGATGAAAAAATATTTTTTTGAAAACTTTTTTGAATTAAAGTTTTTTTAATATTTTAGTTTTTTGAAAAAGCTTTTCTATGTTTTTATGGAAAAATACTTTTCTAAGCTTTTATCGAAAGAGCTTTTCTAAGTGAACGTTTTTAGGATTTATGAAAAAATTTCCAAAACTTTTTTTAAAACCTTTTCTTAGATTTTATAGAAAAAGCTTTTCTAAGCTTTTATTGAAAAAGCTTTTCTAAGCTTTTATTGAAAAAGCTTTTCTTATCTTTACGTCTTTAAAAAGTTTTATGATAAAAACTTTAAAAAACTTTTTTAAAAAAGCTTTAAATAGCTTTATGTTAAAAATGCTTACCAAGTTTTCATGGTAAAACAGCTTAAAAAAACTAAGAAGAAGTATAAGGGAATTACACGAAAAAAAAGCTTTAAATAGTTGTTTAGGGTAAAAAGTTTTAAAGAGCTTTCATTGGAAAAAACATCTTTAAAGCTCTCAATGAAAAAAATAAAAAAAGCTTTAAAAGGCTTTCGTAGAAAAAAACACTAGAAAGTTTTATGGTACAAAGATTTAAATAGGTTAAAAGCTTTAAAGGGCTTTCGTCGAAAAGTAAAACTTTAAATAGTTTTGATAGTAAAAGCATTAAGAGCTTTAAATAAGCATTTTATAGATGTTACCTTAAAAGAGATGAAACCTTTTAAACACAAAACATTTGGCAAGAAATTTGAAATAAAATAAAAAGCTGGAAAAGCTTTTAAGAAGCTATTTAATGATGTAACTTAAAAACAGATGAAAGCTTCAAAAATCTCTCTTAAACTCAAAACATTTGGCAAAAATTTTTTTTTAAAAAGAAAACATTTATTTTTACCAAAACCATATTTAAAATACAAAAGCTCTTAATTTTCCTAAAAAGCTCTGTTTTATACACATTTTTGTCATTTATTCTTTTACCATTACTTTTATGTTAAATTTTTTGCTTTGAATAACTTTCAATAGAAAAAAGAGCTAAATATTTAATAACATAATATCTTTGTTTTTTCTCTCTTTTTGCCTATACTTCTCTATCTCTCTCTGTCTCTTTGTATTTCTTTCTAAACTTAAAATGCATTATCATTTTTATGAAATCATTTTCAAACTATAAACAAAATTAAAACATTTTCATCGAATAAAAAAAACAACTCATCATCTGTATTTCTGTTTTATTTTTCTTCCCCCATTTTATTTTGTTCTTTCTCTCTCTCGATCTTTCTCTTTTTTTTTTGTGCTCTCTTTTACTCTTGTGTCTCTCCCCTTAAAAAAGGGCAATGCTGCCAATTCCTCGGAAACCTCAATGGCCACACAGCCTGGTGGTTCGGTAACATCGAGAGCGGCTTCGGAGTCGAGATCAGGACCGCCTGGATCCAGTAGTGGTGCTGGCACTACAGGTAATAGCAGTGGTGGAAATGCGAGTAGTACACAGACTGGTGCAAAATTTCGTCATGGCCTATTGCAGCTTATGATTCACACAATAGATCCGCTACATGATGGTGAGTTCATGATGTTTCCATAGTGTTTTGCACACTCACTACTCACTCACACTCAGTTACACAATTCACTACACACAACCACCGACAGAAACACACACACAAAGTTCCTCCCAACCAGTCCATTTTAAACCCTCCTCAAAATAACAATAACCTTAAGACTCTGTTCACCCTCAAATGATCCTTTATTTTGAAAAAAAACATATAATCGCAAAACAAAACCCTGTTAATATTAATTATAAATTCAAACCTCAAACAAATATCAGTCAGTATTCATTTTCAAAAGCTCTCTCTCTCCAACCCACCACTCATTCAGTTTGTACAAAATTTGTTTGAAATTTATTGTTAAAAATTACAGCAAAAGTTTATTAAACAAAAAAACGAAAAGAGCTCAAGTTTTTTACTAGTTATACAAAATATTTATTTCTAATCAAAAAAATTTATAAACAGTTTAAGCTTTTTGTCTAAAATATTTAAGTAAAAAGAATTTATAAAAAAAAGCTTTTAGTGTAAATGTTATCATTTGCTTTATTTTGAGTTTGAGTTTGTTACGAAATTGGAAAATTATTGAAAACCAAAAAAATATATATATTATTTTTTAATTAAAATTGCTTGATTCATGTGTTAAAAAATAAATTTAAACAATTATATGCAGGGTGATTAAACAATATAATAACGAAACAGAAAATAAAGGAAGAGAAAACTTTAAAGTTTTGAGGGCTTTTAAAAATAATTCAGATAAAAGAATTTTGGCTTTAAATTAAAATGTTTTTTGTTAAATTTTTACTATAAAATTAAAGTTCCTTGATTAACTATGTTTTGCCAAATAAGCTTTTTATAAAACCCTTCGAAAGCTTATTGTGAAAAGTGTTTTCAAACCAAAGTTCAGTTCTAGTTCCGTTCTGGTTCAGTTCTAGTTCAGTTCTAGTTCAGTTCTAGTTCAGTTCTAGTTCAGTTCTAGTTCAGTTCTAGTTCAGTTCTAGTTCAGTT
>NC_060950.1:64027782-64029032 GCF_022045245.1 Lucilia cuprina | reverse complement strand
CAACACCTCCTCTTTGTGCATACCAAATTTCATTAAAATCGGATTAACCGTTTAGAAGTTACCGAATTATTTCCCTCTTTTTTTTTTCCTATACCACTGTGTGTCGTCATAGAATACTAATTCTGTAAATAAACAGACACAAAAATCTGTTCTGGAAGTTTTTAATATTCCTTTTGACTGTGTCTACCTTCTAACATTAAATTATTGATCCCTTTTAATAGAAAACCTCTAAACTCTCTGCTATTGTCTACATATATTCATTGTATTTCAATCTCTCTTTGAATTGTTAAATGCCAACGGAAGAAGATTTGCGTTTTTGTCTTTCAATCTTTCTTTCGCTCTTAATTCATTGTCTAATGTGCGGTTAAATTTATGTAGCTTGAATACACACAAATGGTCTGTGAAAAGTACAACAACAAATAAAATTGTTTTAAAAGTTTTTGGACATTTATGCTGAATTTTTATATTTTATTTTAGAATAAAAAACTAAATTCCGCTTGATGATGACTGTGATACTAATGAGTAGACATTAATTTTTTCTATTTTATTTTAAATTTAAAATAAAAAGCAAAAAAAGGAAAAAAACACCCCTTAATACTTACATTAACATGAATTGTCGTCATCAGCAGTAAACCATCATCATCATCGTACTATAACATGTTTTTAGCAAATTGTGCACAATTTTTCTATACGAATCTAGAATTTAATACAAGACGATTTGTCTGTGTATTTGTCTAAGGTTTTTATCTATTTGAAGGAGAAGGAAAGGGGAACCTAAAATGTCCTTCATTAAATGGCTTTTGTAATGGAAGGCATTAAGATGACATGTCGATTTTTTTCACTTTTTGTAACCAAATATTTGTTTTTATATTTAAGTAATAACGGCGTTTTATTTGAAGATAGTAATATAATGTTTTTTTATTTTTAGGCTAAAATCTAAAAAAAGTACCGAATAAGATATATTAATAGAAATAATATTTACAAACTGGTACATTTCACAATAATGTACTTTATTTGTTAGAATGTAGAAGAAAGAATAAAATCGTGATGACATTGATTCATTTCTATAGTTAAAATTCACTAACAAAATTTATGACTAATCATTTCCTTTGTATCTAAGCAGTAGTGCAGAAATACAAAAGGAATTAGAAAAGAACCAGAACAGAACTAGAACAGAACTAGAACAGAACTAGAACAGAACTAGAACAGAACTAGAACAGAACTAGAACAGAACTAGAACAGAACTAGAA
>NC_060950.1:64025808-64027682 GCF_022045245.1 Lucilia cuprina | reverse complement strand
TCTAGTTCAGTTCTAGTTCAGTTCTAGTTCAGTTCTAGTTCAGTTCTAGTTCAGTTCTAGTTCAGTTCTAGTTCAGTTCTAGTTCAGTTCTAGTTCTGTTGTAGTTCTTGTTCAATTCTAGTTTAATATAAATTTTTAAAAGCTTTTCTACTTTTCCGATCACAAACTTTAAATTTTTCTCTCTTTTTATAATTAATGTCAACTACACTTTTTTCGAACAGCAAATTTAAATAAAGCTCTTTTCAAACTATTAACAAAAAATAAGGCATGGTTGCTTAATATGTATTATATAAAATAAAATCAATTATAATTCATAGACATTTAAAACATTTTCATACATTCAACTACAAAAAAAGCTTTCAAATGCGCCTTTAAAATCAAACAAACTTACACACCTCCTTTAAAGCTCGCTCAAAAGCCTTTATTCTCGATGAACTCTTACTCTCTCCGTCTATCAATTGTCTATATTCAAAATCCTTTTACAAAAAAAACCAACAACCCCCCCACCCCCCAAAACACACTCAATTCTATGTGTAATATAAACTCTTTAATGTTTTTATATATAAATTTGAAAAAAAACGATACTGAAAAATTTTATATATAAAAATATAAAACACTTTTTAAATAAAACAAAATACAAATTCCTCTATTTCCTTTTTTAAAATAAAACTCTATATAACTCTCTATCAGTAGTTTCAGTGTTTGTACGTGCGTTATTTTAAATTTTTAATAAAAAGAAAATTGAAAATTACTGAAATAATAAAACTTTAAATAATTTTCTTTAAATTTAAAGATTAAAGTTAAATTTAAAATTTAATTAAAAAGAAAACACCAAAACATATGTATCACCCTGTATATAAAAATAATTATTAGAATTTTTTTGTTTTTTTCGAAAATTAATTGTTTTAAAGAAATTCAAAAGAATATTTCCAAAGAAATATTTTATTTTTTAACCCAACATTTGTGATTTTTCTATAATTGAACTAAATGCCTTATAATTTGTGTGTTAAACTTATTTTTAGTTGATTTGATTTTGTTAATAACAAATTAATTTATTTCCAAGGATAAAATAACATGTTGCCATAAACATGTTGTTAAAATTAATTTAATCAATAATAACATTTTATATCATTATTTATCAATATAAATATTTATTTAAAATAATATTTGTGTTGTTTGTTGTCAGTTTGGAGTTAAATTTTATTAATATTTCACGTGTTTTTTAATATATTTTTTTTTAATTTTGGCTAGTTCTTTGTTAAACAAGTTAAAAATTTTTATTAAAAAGTTTAAAGTAGTTTGATTTAAAAAAATATATACATATACACAATTATATTTATATTAATGTTAATTTTAATCTATAACTTATTTTTAAGAATTTTAAGTATTAAATAGTTAAAGTAAGGTATTTAAGATTATATATTTATGAAAAAAATATCTTTACAAAACTTGAAAAACAGTACCATCATTTACGAAAAAATCTCAGTTGAAAGCTTAAAGGGTGATTTTTAAAATAACATGAAAACTTCCAAAATGAGAACTAAAGAGAACTAAAACTAAACTAGAACATAACTTGAACATGACTAGAAGAGAACTAGAACATAACTAGAACAGAACTAGTACAGAACTAGCACAGAACTAGAACAGAACTAGAATAGAACTAGAACAGAACTAGAACAGAACTAGAACAGAAATAGTACAGAAATAGAACAGAACTAGAACAGAACTAGAATAGAACTAGAACAGAACTAGAAAAGAACTAGAAAAGAACTAGAACAGAACTAGAACAGAACTAGAACAGAACTAGAACAGAACTGGAACAGAACTAGAACAGAACTAAAACAGAACTAGAACAGAACTAGAACAGAACTAGA
>NC_060950.1:64024604-64025708 GCF_022045245.1 Lucilia cuprina | reverse complement strand
AGTTCAGTTCTAGTTCAGTTCTAGTTCAGTTCTAGTTCAGTTCTAGTTCAGTTCTAGTTCAGTTCCAGTTCAGTTCTAGTTCAGTTCTAGTTTAGTTCTAGTTCAGTTGTTTAAAAAAATAATTGAATTTTCGCGGAATCCTTACAATTTGTTCAATGACTCAAAAATGTAATTAAATTTATCTGGTAGTATTTGGTTATAATAATTCACTTATTTAAAAATTATAATTAATTGCCTTTTAAATGCAGGTTTATGTTTATTAATTCAATTTTGTTCTTTTACTCGACTTTTTTTCACAAAATAAACTGTCGAAGCTGCGTTTTGTATACAACCCTATACTTAAACTGAAATGGAAACCAAAAACCCTGGTAACAATTTCAAACATAAAACAGCGTAAAAAATAATATGCGACATTAAAATTAATTATTCCCCATTGTTGTGTATTAAACATTAATTAGTTGCTCATATTATAATTAAAAACTCACTTGTGTATGTTTTACAATGTTTTTTTTTTGTATATGTAAAACCATTACAGCAGCAAAACCCATAATGTTTTACGTAAATGAGTGTGTAGTGAAGGAGAAAATTTCACAAATTACATGATACATTTACAAATGACAAAAAATGGAATATGTAGTATAGAACAGCAACAACAACAAAAACTTTAACATATAAATAATTATATGTATGTTATAAAAAAAGAGATTTATGTCTAAACAATAACTATGAAATAGACAATACCATAATAATAAAACAAACATAAATTGCTGAGATTTATGGGAAATTAATGGCATTTAATGTTAAATGACATTTGCAAATCGAGAGTGGGAGAGAAAAAATAATAGAAAATTTAGTAAAAGGTTGAAAAAATTTTCAAATAATTTTTCAAGTTTAATATAAATACAACTGAACTAGATCTGAACTAGAAGTGAACTAGAACTAAACTAGAACTGAATTAGAAATGAACTTTAACGGAACTTGAACTTAACTAGAACGGAACTATAACTGAACTAGAACTGAACTAGAACTGAACTAGAACTGAACTAGAACTGAACTAGAACTGAACTAGAACTGAACTAGAACTGAACGAGAACTGAACTAGAA
>NC_060950.1:64004971-64024504 GCF_022045245.1 Lucilia cuprina | reverse complement strand
ATAGACTAGACTATAGACTAGACTATAGACTAGACTATAGACTAGACTATACACTAGACTATAGACTAGACTATAGACTAGATTATAGACTAGACTATAGACTAGACTGTAGACTAGACTATACTACGCTATATACTAGACCGTTGAGTAGACTATATACTAGACCATAAAATATGATAAAGTAAATATTAATAACATTACAATAGTGTTGAATTTTCCATGTCTGGAAGAGGTTGTGACGTTTTCTCTCTAAGTAGTTGTTGTTAATAATATAGCTAAGTTTGAAACAGGTTTCAATAATGAAGGGTGGTAGAGGGGTAAGGGTAAAGTATATGAATATGAGAATGTTCAAAATAAAGTAAGGTAAAAAGTAAAATGCGTTTTATTATAATATTGTTTTTTTTCTATTGCATGAGGATTTTGGAAACTTTTGTTAGTGTATTTGTATTTGTAGTTGTATTTGTGTATATTGTATTTGAAGGTTAACATATAAAATCCATTTAAATGTTAGCACTTTATGTTGTTGTCCTACAAACTTTCTATTCTAAAATATTGTCCTATTTATGCTGCAATGTTTAAGTGTTAAATACATTATTTTTTAGAAATTTCCTCATGCATGTAAATATGTATGGATTTGTGTGTCATCTGAAAATGTTTGTGGTTGAAATAACCCAAATCATAATCAACATACAAATTGCAAGTTTTAAATATATGTATATTAGTTAAATGTAACAAAAACACAAAATCCATTCATTCATTTCTCAATCAGAAATTTGTCAAATATTCTTTTTATCTTTGTTGTTGTTGATCAACCCACATCAAAACCATTGCAAACACAGACACACGGTTCATTGGAAAATAAAAGAAAGAAATCATCGTGTTAAAACAACCATAAATGCATGATGGTTATTGCTGTCAATAACTGTATAAAGAGAGAACAGTAGAAAAATCATACATACGTACATATAAATATAAATGCATATATGTTTGGACAATGTCCATTAAAACCAAAAACGCAATTTATGTGTTTGAATGATTGTATTGTTTTATTAGACAAAAAAAAATCTGAAAATTTTGCTACAATGTTTTAGTAGCCACTACGAGAGACAATGTATTTTGAGTTTGAGCTCTGGGGGCATCATCACTTGTTATTTTGCTAAAATACAACCGTAATAACAATATAGATTTCAGTGATACAATACAAAAGGTATTTTTCAGTTCTATCTCACCACTAGTTCAGTATTTAACTATTGTCTCTTATAAATATACTTATGCTTGCAGGCCAGTGAGGCGTATGATGAATAGAAGTTACTCATACCTTGTGGGTACCTTAGTAGAAATACTAGTTCAGTTCTAGTTCAATTCTCGTTCAGTTCTAGTTCAGTTCTAGTTCAGTTCTAGTTCAGTTCTAGTTCAGTTCTAGTTCAGTTCTAGTTCAGTTCTAGTTCAGTTCTAGTTCAGTTCTAGTTCAGTTCTAGTTCAGTTCTAGTTCAGTTCTAGTTCAGTTCTAGTTCAGTTCTAGTTCTAGTTCAGTTCTAGTTCAGTCCTAGTTCTAGTTCAGTTCTAGTTCAGTTCTAGTTCAGTTCTAGTTCTGTTCTATTTAAGTTATATATCAATTATAGTTTTGTTCTAGAAAAGATTTCAAATATATATTTTTTACCAAAAAGAAAAAAACTTTTGGGTGTAATAATTTTTACAAGGTTATTCGTTCTCTATCAGTATATTTGCTATAAAGTATGGGTTTATTGTTGTTTTTTTTGTTTTATTTTGTTGGCATTGATTTATTTTGTTGTGACACCATGTGTTTAAATTGTTTTTACTTTTTCTCTCTTTTTGTAGTTTATAACAATTTATTACATTTATTAAGGATTATAACTATTTGTTAATTGACTTTTTAAACACACATTTATTAGACAATATAATAGTATAGATAATATTTTATAGAATATAGTAGTAATTATTTTGTTACTAAAAAGGCCTTATAAATAATGTTAGTAGCAAGAAGATTGCTATGTTTGTAGAGCACAACTGGAATATTTGTCTCTTGAAACTTACAGTTTTAGCTTTATGGAAACATTAAAAAAAAACTTTCTTACTCCTAAGTTTATAAAACTATAAGCAAATATTTAAAGTAACTACATAAATAATATTAATCATACGCCTAGTGGGTTACTTAAACCAAACAGTTTGCAGTTATAAAACTGCCAAAGCAAAATCCTATGAAGATTTTAACATGAATAGAAAAGAATTAAAGCTAAAGTTTTAAGTACAAAAAATATAACAAATTTGAGCCACAGTGGGTTTTTACATTCAACCTTGATAGGTTTTTCCTTAAGAATTTTTTTCTATTTGTTGTTTTTTTCTTTTTTTTGTGTGCATGTAGGGGTGTTTTCAAAAAAGGACGTCAATCAGTGTAAGTATGTTTAGACTTAGTTGCAGTGGTGAACAAGCAGTTGTTATAATTAAGGATAATAGACAATCGATATATTTGCGTACGTTTACTTTAATACCCACTCACACACACTCATAATCACTTTAGTGACCTAGCCATGCTGAACTTTTATACTCTGACATACTAATAGATTAACAATGATTTTGTTGTTGTTTAGTTTTTGTTGAAAATAAGTTAAAGATTTGTATAATTTCTTTTTATTTGTGTGTTAAATAAATTCTAATTAAATTACAATTATTTGAAGGTTATTGGCTGATAAAATCAAGGAAAAACATTAAGAAATTAGAAGGAAATGTTATAAAGGAAATTAATTGAAGTAATGGGAGTGTGAAGAGGGAATCTTTTATACGAGGTTTTAATAAAACAAATTAATTTTATTGTTTACATTTGTCAAAACTTTGAAGTTTGTTTATATTGTATACATTTTTATTTCATATCAAGTGTTTAACTATAGCTCAGTGTTTCTCGGTCAGAGATAAAGTTTATAAAAATTTGACTTCATTTGAAAACTTAACTCTTGTTTTATTAATGATTAAAATGCTGTTTAAATTGGTTTATTAGTTTTCCAGTTATTGGCTTTTATATATAATGTTGTTTGCTGGCCAATGAGGCGTATGATTAAAAGAAGTTACTCATACTTTGTGGGTACCTTAGTGATATCATTTGAAAGCTTAACTCTTGGTTTGTTAATGTTTAAAATTTTGTTTAATTTGCTAAAGAAGTTTTCAAGTTATTGACTCATATTAATAAAACTTTGTTTGCAGGCTAATGAGGCGTATGATTAATAGAGGTTACTCATACCTTGTGGGAACCCCAGTGGCCGTAGCAAAAATGTAGAGGTAAGCAACGTGAACATTTTAATCGGATGAAGGTTTCATCTCTAAATCCTTAGTCGATTTAAACCTGACTTTAATATAAACGAAGAAAACCGAATAGTGATGAGCCCAAGTATCTCAGACGGATGAAAAAATTGATAAAAAAACGCTTGACTTCATTTGAAAGCTCAACTCTTGATTTGTTAATGTTTAAAATTTAGATTTAATTGGTTTATTAGTCATCCAGTTATTGGCTTTTATAAATGATTTTATCTGCTGACCAATGAGGCGTATGATTAATAGAAGTTACTCATACCTTGTGTATATGTATATGTAAGCAATATAAACCTTTGAATCGGATGAGCGTTTCATGTCTTTAAATGTGACTTCAATAGGAATGTACTAGACCGAATGGTGATGGCCCCAAAAATCACTTTTTCTCAGGCAGAGGTAACGTTTCCAGAGGGTTCCATCTCTGATGATATTAGCGAAGTTTCTTTATCCCTGACTTCTATAAGAATGAACTACAGCGAATGGAGTAATAAGTAAGTGAGAAAATTTGACAATCAAAAAGGACAATTTGGACATCAAAGAAGGAAGATCATTCAGAAGATCATCTAAGACAATTTTCTAGAGAATTCCAAATCATATATGGAATCCTCAGAAGCAAGGGTTTACATTATTTTAGAATTTTTTATAATTCTACCCTTTTTTGTTAAAAAAATTTAGAAAGTTGTGGACTCACATTATGTGTTTTATAAGGACCCACTATAGCTTTTGATGTTACAAAATTAAATTAAATCTAGAAGCTTTTTCTTATTTATTAATTACGAAATTATTAAAAAATGCTTTTCAGCACAAGGTGGCGTATGATTGATATTAATTAGGAGGTTAATAAATATTTTTCGTTGTAGCTTTTCCAACCTAACAGCTAAAAAATATCTTAAAATGTCATTTTAAAGCTAAGACTATAAATATTACATTTAGAATAACACAAATTAAAAAATTAAATCTAAAACAAAGCAAAGTTTTAAATATCAACTTGATTAAAAAAGTAGATTTTTGACACATAGTGCAGTTAAATGTAAACGATTTAGAATGAATTTGAACTAAAAAGCAATACAAGAAAAGCTTTATCTTATGACTAATGTTTCAAAAGATCATACGTAAGCAAGTATGGGGAAAATACAGGAAAACCCAGCTATTCAAACAATATTCATTTAAATTATAGCAAAATTAAAACTTGTCTTACAGTTGAATACAAAAAACAAAACTCAGAGAAAAACATACTCTTGCTGATTGTAACATGTGAACAAAACCATAAAAATGTTTATTATTTTACTCCTTTAACAATAGCAAACGAACAAAAATAAGTTTTTTTGCAGAAAAATTGAGATAACATTTTTTTTTTTTTTTTTAAATGTGAATGAACAAAAACAAAACTAAACTAAATATCACATAAAAAACAAACCACAACCCTGGGAAACTATTTAAATAATACCACTAGGTTTTTGTTTTATGTACAAAAAAAAAAACTAACATTTTTTATCTTAGTTTTTTTTTAACAAAAAACTCTTTTTTAAACTATTTCATTCATATACATATGTTATGCAGTTGTCCCTGAAAGTATGCAGCGATAACTGGTTACTCTCTACTGCTTAACTCTATATATAATGTAATTTTTATTTTAATCAAATTAAGTTCATTTTTCCTACAAAAAAGTTGAAAACGAGTTCTACTATATAAGTATCATAATGAAAATGATGTTGTTTAAAAGGAAAAAAGAAAAAAGTTTTAAAAATTATTTTTTTCTCTCCGGAAGGAAATCAAATTATTATAATACAGAATTTTTTTCCCTTTTTTATATTATTAATAATTAACCAGAAGTTTTTATTGAAAATACTAGTGGCAAAGTTTTTTTCTTTAATATTAAATGTTATAATTATATAATTAAAGAGGAATTTTAAATTAATAAAATATTTTTTGATAAGAATATCCAAGAACAGGAATGTCGAGAGTTTTAACGTGAGCACCTGCACTGACGGCCTTATCTCACGGTGGTCTTTTTCATCCACTGGGTAGACTTGAGAACGGTCTACAATCGTCCCTTTGTTCTTCAATGAAGAACGAAGGTGGCAATTTTTGTACATTGGTTCTGAGCGGTCCATGCCTAAGTACTTTGCTGGAGTACTCAAGCTATCCAATCTCTTGACCATTGGATGGCCTCTGTTGTAGACCGAAGTACGATCCATCAATAAGCCGCAGACATTGTTCTTACTCGCAGGGTAATTCTGATATGAACAGAGTAAACTATGAGCATATCTGGATAAGGAGGGAAAATTCAATGGTATCATATGTATGTGATGACATTCATCCAACATCATTCAAACCAGCACACATCTCATTCATACGACACATTCATAAGAGAAAAACATACAACACATTCGATAGGTAGACGGGTGGGGTAAGGCCCGCCGAACTTAACATTCATCCCGTACCATATACTATTAATACCAACTCATTTCCAACGCTTAGTCCCACAGTCGCTCCATCTGTGGGGTATCTGTTGTTTTCGGCAACAGCACAGAACTTATCACGAAATATTGACTATTATCATGCATCAGTCTTTAAACCACCACTTACACTCCCCGCGAATTTATCTTTAAACCACAGCCACTACCTGGATCCCGAAGTAACCTCAACCAACTGACCAGCCAGTACATAGTCCTGCGGGCAACTAACCACCCGTAGTACCAGATAATACGGTGCTCTGGTCTGACCTCTGTCAATCTATACAAGGACTAAGCCAAGAAGTAGACTGTAACCGATTTTTCAGTCCCGGCCAGACTGGAGGTATTGGAAACCTCTTTATACCCCGGGATTGCAATAACAAAAGTACAAAAAAATTACAAAAAAAATAAAGTTCATTTCTAGTTCAGTTTTAGTTCAGTTTTAGTTCAGTTTTAGTTCAATTCAAGTTCAGTTTTAGTTCAGTTCTAGTTCAGTTCAGTTCCAGTTCAGTTCTAGTTCAGTTCTAGTTCAGTTCTAGTTCAGTTCTAGTTCAGTTCTAGTTCAGTTCTAGTTCAGTTCTAGTTCAATTCTAGTTCAGTTCTAGTTGAGTTCTAGTTCAGTTCTAGTTCAGTTCTAGTTCAGTTCTAGTTCATTTCTAGTTCAGTTCTAGTTCAGTTCTAGTTCAGTTCTAGTTTTGCTCTAGTTCTGGTTAAATTAGACAACATATTTTGGTATTTACAATTATTTAACTAATGTATTTTGTTTAAATAACTGGATATATGCTACAAAATTTTTATTATTTCATAAAATATTCTTTTGTTTTTAACTTATTTCTTTTCATTTGCAACTTAACACGATATTTTTGTTTTATAATTTCTTTAAATTATTCATTCATTTCGATCACTACTTCCTCGCTAGCAGAGTTTTTTAAAGTGTTTACTTTTTTGTCTACTTTCACAGCATCCAACTTCTTTCTTGCTTCTTTTTCCGGTTCTTTGTTCGGCTCTTTTATAATAGGCGGTTGTGGGGCTTTTGTCGACTTCTTGATATCGTCCTTTGCCTCCTTTTCTTTTGTCAACTCTTTAGTCAGATTATTTTCCCATACTTTAGTCGGCTTCTGGAATTCTGACTTTTCCGGTTTAACCTTTTCTTCTTGGTTTTCATCCTTTTGCTTTAACGTCTTCTTAATACTCTGTCCCTTCCGTTTCACCGATGTTTTAGGAGGTTCCTTTAATTTTGTAAATGTTGACAAACGTTGCGCCGCCACCAAATCAATTTCTCGATCTTCCAAACGTTTCAACTGATGTCTTATGGTCACTTTACGTACTATTCTCTTGATTTTGCTCCGTATATAGAAATATTCAAATACTTGATGAACAATCATATAGACCAATATCAAGACGAATAATAAAGTGGTGTATTGTAGAAATATATCTTGTAGACTATTGGCAATGAGTATTCTCTCTTTTTGTAAAATCAATACCGTCCAAGGGGCAAAACCCAGCCAATAGATGAAAAATATGGCAATTTTTAAAAGTTTATAATTAAACATGATTTTTTTAGTTTTTAATATTTTCTAGTTTACATTGCAATTGAATAAGTTTTTTACATCTGATTGTTCCTAAAGACAAAGTTCTAAGACTGATGTAATGGTTGGTTGATTGGTCAAGTGGAGGCTCATTCATTATAGTCATTATTACTGGTTGGCTTCTGTTGTTTTTATCTGTAAATTATTTACGCACTTTTGTAATGTGAGATGAAGACCGGCGGTGAAAGAGAGAGAAACCCTGTAGTTCTGTTTAGCAGACACAAAATGTATAAAACTCTTGGTGATTTTATTTACTACTTTTTAAATACATATGTATTTAAAGTGTGTTTACTTTATATTATATAGATTACTTGGAGATACTTTGTTCTATTGTCAACTCCTGTTTTTAGATGTTCCTATCGATTTGCTGGGTAATTAACAAATGAGTTTTAAATACAAATTTATTCTAGTGGTTTTTACTTCTTCTGCACATTAACGTCAGCTTTGTCTTTGTTCTAGGTTATTTTATTCATTTAATGAATCATGTCACAGATCGTTGATGAATTTCTTTTTCCAGCTGCAATGAATCAAATTTGTTATTGTTTTTCTTTTATTATGGGAATTATGGAAACAATTTATAAATTATGTTTAATTTGTTACGTAATTTAGATAACGATTTCAGCTCAGTTCAAGTTCATTTTTAGTTTAGTTCTAGTTCAGTTCTAATTCAGTTCTAGTTATTTTCTAGGTTAGTTGTAGTTTAGTTTCAGTTCAGTTCTAGTGCAGTTCTAATTCAGTTTTCAACTATTGTCAATTATAAATAAAATATGTTTTTAGTTCCGTGAGGCGTATGATGAATAGAAGTTACTCATACCTTGTGGATACATTAGTAGTATAGTTCTAGTTTTTATTCAGTTCCAATTCTAGTTCAGTTCTAGTTCAGTTCTAGTTCAGTTCTAGTTCAGTTCTAGTTCAGTTCTAGTTCAGTTCTAGTTCAGTTCTAGTTCAGTTCTAGTTCAGTTCTAGTTCAGTTCTAGTTCAGTTCTAGTTCAGTTCTAGTTCAGTTCTAGTTCAGTTCTAGTTCAGTTCTAGTTCAGTTCTAGTTCAGTTCTAGTTCAGTTCTAGTTCAGTTCTAGTTCAGTTCTAGTTCAATTCTAGTTCAGTTCTAGTTCAGTTCTAGTTCAGTTCTAGTTCAGTTCTAGTTCAGTTCTAGTTCAGTTCTAGTTCAGTTCTAGTTCAGTTCTAGTTCAGTTCTAGTTCAGTTCTAGTTCAGTTCTAGTTCAGTTCTAGTTCAGTTCTAGTTCAGTTCTAGTTCAGTTCTAGTTCAGTTCTAGTTCAGTTCTAGTTCAGTTCTAGTTCAGTTCTAGTTTAGTTCTAGTTTAGTTCTAGTTCAGTTCTAGTTCAGTTCTAGTTCAGTTCTAGTTCAGTTCTAGTTCAGTTCTAGTTCAGTTCTAGTTCAGTTCTAGTTCAGTTCTAGTTCAGTTCTAGTTCAGTTCTAGTTCAGTTCTAGTTCAGTTCTAGTTCAGTTCTAGTTCAGTTCTAGTTCAGTTCTAGTTAAGTTCTAGTTCAGTTCTAGTTCAGTTCTAGTTCAGTTCTAGTTCAGTTCTAGTTCAGTTCTAGTTCAGTTCTAGTTCAGTTCTAGTTCAGTTCTAGTTCAGTTCTAGTTAAGTTCTAGTTCAGTTCTAGTTCAGTTCTAGTTCAGTTCTAGTTCAGTTCTAGTTCAGTTCTAGTTCAGTTCTAGTTCAGTTCTAGTTCAGTTCTAGTTCAGTTCTAGTTCAGTTCTAGTTCAGTTCTAGTTCAGTTCTAGTTCAGTTCTAGTTCAGTTCTAGTTCAGTTCTAGTTCAGTTCTAGTTCAGTTCTAGTTCAGTTCTAGTTCAGTTCTAGTTCAGTTCTAGTTCAGTTCTAGTTCAGTTCTAGTTCAGTTCTAGTTCAGTTCTAGTTCAGTTCTAGTTCAGTTCTAGTTCAGTTCTAGTTCAGTTCTAGTTCAGTTCTAGTTCAGTTCTAGTTCAGTTCTAGTTCAGTTCTAGTTCAGTTCTAGTTCAGTTCTAGTTCAGTTCTAGTTCAGTTCTAGTTCAGTTCTAGTTCAGTTCTAGTTCAGTTCTAGTTCAGTTCTAGTTCAGTTCTAGTTCAGTTCTAGTTCAGTTCTAGTTCAGTTCTAGTTCAGTTCTAGTTCAGTTCTAGTTTCAGTTCTAGTTCAGTTCTAGTTCAGTTCTAGTTCAGTTCTAGTTCAGTTCTAGTTCAGTTCTAGTTCAGTTCTAGTTCAGTTCTAGTTCAGTTCTAGTTCAGTTCTAGTTCAGTTCTAGTTCAGTTCTAGTTCAGTTCTAGTTCAGTTCTAGTTCAGTTCTAGTTCAGTTCTAGTTCAGTTCTAGTTCAGTTCTAGTTCAGTTCTAGTTCAGTTCTAGTTCAGTTTTATTTCAGTTCTAGTTCGGTTCTAGTTCAGTTCTAGTTCAGTTCTAGTTCAGTTCTAGTTCAGTTCTAGTTCAGTTCTAGTTCAGTTCTAGTTCAGTTCTAGTTCAGTTCTAGTTCAGTTCTAGTTCAGTTCTAGTTCAGTTCTAGTTCAGTTCTAGTTCAGTTCTAGTTCAGTTCTAGTTCAGTTCTAGTTCAGTTCTAGTTCTAGTTCAGTTCTAGTTCAGTTCTAGTTCAGTTCTAGTTCTAGTTCAGTTCTAGTTCAGTTCTAGTTCAGTTCTAGTTCAGTTCTAGTTCTAGTTCAGTTCTAGTTCAGTTCTAGTTCAGTTCTAGTTGCGTTCTAGTTCAGTCCTAGTTCAGTTCTAGTTCAGTTCTAGTTCAGTTCTAGTTCAGTTCTAGTTCAGTTCTAGTTCAGTTCTAGTTCAGTTTTAGTTCAGTTCTAGTTCAGTTATACTTCAGTTCTAGTTCAGTTCTAGTTAAGTTCTAGTTCAGTTCTAGTTCAGTTCTAGTTCAGTTCTAGTTCAGTTTTTAGTTTACAACTATTGTCTCCTATAAATAAAATTATGTTTGCAGGCCCGTGAGGCGTATGATGAATAGAAATTACTCATACCTTTTGGGTAACGTAATACTAGTTTAAGTTTTAGTTGAGTTCTAGTTCATGTTCAATTTCAGCTATAGTTAATTTCTAGTTCAGTTCTAGTTCGTTACTAGTTCAATTCTTTTGTAGAAAAGATTTTTTTAGACTCTTGTATATAGAAATGTGTCTGCTATAGAAAGCATTGTTTGTTTTTTTGAATGAGTACTTGTCCAGTTTTCTCTAGAAGAGATTAATAGTACATATGTGCACAATTTCTATAATTAATATTTATAAATTCCTTTTCTTAAAAATTTACTCAATTAACCACAAAATATAACGGTACAACATCTCGAACCGCAAGTAAGAAAGAAGAATATTTTTTTATCTTTTCACTTAATGATTAGTCTAGTAGAGAACCTTATTAACAACGGATGATTTTTTGTATAAAATTCTGAGTTTTAAAATGATTAAAAAACTCGTTCAAGTTCTAATATTTGCCGGCTATTGGTTATGTTCAGTACCATGGTTAGTCATAATGTTAACACGTCACGGGGTTATCAATCCCCATGGATGGATGGATATTTTCATACAATACACTACTTTATTGTTTGTGCTAATTCTAGTCTATTGGCTGATCAATCGTATTGTCGAACATTGTTATATGAAGCATGAGGTCAAGAAAAGAGTACGAAAAATAACTATAAAACGTCAACTGGAACGTTTAGAACGTGGTGAGATTGATATACATGATGCTCAAAATCTTAAAACTTTCACTAGAGCCGATAAACCTAAATCAAAAAGATGTAAAACGCCATCGGGTAGAAAAACAAAACCTACTGAACTGAAAGTATTGAATGCAAATAAAAAATCAACGGCAAAAAGTTCAGTTAGAATTAATGAAAGTGCAAAAGATGCAAAAGTAAAGGCGAAAGCACCTTTGGAACCTTCAGTCAGCACAGAACTACCGCCTATTACAAATGTTCAACCAGTTTCAGATTTACCACCTTATACAGATGATATGATTTTATTGGAAAGAGAGAGTGAATAACAGAGGGAATATTTAGTTAAAAGAAGTATTTTTATATTTTTTTGTTTTTTTTTTTTTAATTTTTTTGTATAATTTTTTATAAATAAATCTTCAACCAACCACATTTGTATATACAACCACACAATAAGTTGGAAGGTAAAATTAGATCAGATTATGATTAAATGTTTAAATATTTAATCATGTAAAAAACTTTCTAAAGCGGATATACTATTCCATAGAAAACTATAAGGCAGACTTTTACTTACAGAAAACTTATTATCTTTTTTCTATAGAAAACTTTCTATGGCGGAGTTTTCTTATAAATAAACAGTTTAAGAAACACTTATCAACTAGAAAACTGTCTAAGAAAGTTATTGTATAGAAAACATCAGAAAATAGACTCTTTTTTATAGAAAATGTATAGAGAGAACACTTTTATGTAAAAACTGTTAAGAAAGGAAATATTTTCTTATAGAACACTATAAAACACAATCGTTTCAAAAGAAAGTTATCCAAGACAGACTTTTTCTTATAGAAAATTTACAAAAAACAAACATTTTCTGCTTAAGGCAAACTTTCTATTATGGAAAACTCTCTAAGGTGGAAGATTTCTAATAAAACTTTTTCTAAAAAAAAACGTTTTTATATAGAAAGCAGATACATATCAAAAGAAAACTGACGATATCAGAGACATTTCTAAAGAACACTGCCTCCAAAAGAAATTCTTTTTATATAAAAATTTAAGGAAATTTTCTTTTAATAGAAAACTTTTCATAGAACACTTTTATATGGAAAACTAACGGCAGTTAACTTTTTTAAACCAAAAACTGACAACAACAGATAGTTTTTCTTATTAAATACTTTTATGGAAAACTGATGACAGAATAATGTTTACAGAAAACTGACAAAGCAGTTTAACTACACTTTTCTTTAAAGAAAACTGACGACAGACATATTCCCTTAGAAATACGCAAGAAATCTTTGTAAAGAAAACTTTATTAAAAAACTCTCTAAAGGAAACATATTTCTACAGAAATCGGTCAACACATGAAACTGTTTTAAAGAAAACTGCCGACAAAAAAACTTTTCATAACACATACATTTGTTTAAAAAAAAAACTAACAACAGTAGACATTTTTCAGACACTTTTTTGAAGACATCGACAATAGACACTTTTCTGAAGACAACAAACGACAGCCTTTAAATATATACTTTTATATAGAAAACTGTTAAAATTAGACACATGTCTAAATAAATCTGACGACAGCAAATAAATTTCTTAAGAAAACTGTCTCCAGAATACTCATTTTTATAGAAAACTGATGACAGCAGATATTTTTCTTAAAATTTTAAATTTCCACATAAAAAAAACCTGTTTAAAGGAGACACATATCTAATAAAAACTGACAACATCAGACATATTTCTGAAGAACACTGTCTCCAAAAAACACAATTTTATAAAATATAAACTTTTATAAAGAAAATTGTCTAAAACAGACAAATGTGTAAAGAATCAGATACTTTTCTTAAGAACACTGTCTCTTGTCGACAACAGGCAGAAAACTTTTTAAAACAGACAGAAAACGGAAAAAACATTTCCTTAGAAAACTGTCGACTAAATAAACTCTTCTAACTAAGATTATCGAATTAAGATAAAATTTTTTAGAAAACTGTTGACATCAGTCATTTTTCTATATAAAACTGTCCTTTATAGATACTTTTCTATATAAAATTATTTCTTTCTTTAAAAAAAACTGTCACAAGACACCATTCTAAAGGAAATAGTATCTTTTCTATAGAAAAGTGTAGAAACCTTTTTTTTATAGAAAATTGTTTACAATTCACACTTTTTAAAGAAAACTGTAGACTTTTCTATAAAAAACTACCTGAGACTGCTAACACTTTTGTAAAGAAAGTTTTTTTTAACAATAAGAATACTTTTGTACAGACAATTGGCGACAGCAAACTCTTCTCTACCGAAAACAGTTCAAAACTTATACATTGTTAAAGAAAACTGTCGATAGCAGATATATTTTTAAAGAAAACTTTCTACAGCAGTCAATTTTATATAGAAAATAATCTGTAACATTCACTTTTCCATAAGAAGCTGCCGACATTTGGTATATTTTATAGAAAACTGTCAATAGTAGAATTTTTTATACAAAACTGTTGACAATGAATACCTTTCGACAAAAAACTGTCGGTAGCAAAAAAATTTTTAAACAAATATTTTTAAAATTAACTTTTTTTTTAAAAGCAGACGACAGTGGAAATCGACAGAAGAAAATATTCTTGACAGTAGACACTTTTTCAAGGAAAATTTTCAACAACAGAGACTTAAAAAAATCTGTTGTTTTTACAAGAAAACAGTCTACTTGTTTAAAGAAACCTTTTCAAAGCTGTCATTTTTTATAGGAAACTGATGACAGCGGTATTTTTCTATAGAAAACTGACGATAGTTGAAATTTTTCAATAGGAAAACTGCCGACAGTAAACACTTTTTCTAAGAAGGGTAATTAAAGCCATTACTTCAAAAGAAAACTCTAAACAGTAACTTGTTTTAAAATAAAACAAACTGCCGGCAACAATATTTGTTCAATAGAAAACAATCGACAGTGAGTGTTGAAACTTTATACTGTTTCTATTTAGAACTGTTGGCAGTCGACGACTTTTTAACTGGTTTTTATTTTTTTTTACTAGAAAACTGTCGACAGTGGCAAAAAATTATAGAAAACTGTTGAGTGTGGAAACTTTACATTGTTTCTTTATAAAACTGTCTATTGCAGTCGTCATTTTGAGGCAATCGTTTTAAAACTTATACTTGTTTATAGAAAACTGATGACATCGGATTTTTTTTCTATAGAAAACTGATGATCGTTGAAATGTTTCAATAGAACACTGTTGACAGTAAGTACTTTTTCTGAGAAGGACAACTAAATCAATCTCTTTTCAAAAGAAAGCTGTGAGCAGTTACTTGTTTTAATTTTTTTACTATAAAACTGTCGCCAGTGGCAACAGTTTATAGAAAACTGTTGAGTGTGAAAACTTTACATTGTCTATAGCAGTAGTCATTTTGAGGCAATCGTTTTAAGACTTATACGTGTTTATAGAAAACTGATGACATTGGAAGTTTTTCTATAGAAAACTGACGATCGTTGCAATGTTTCTGTATTGTGAGCAGTTATTTGTTTTCAAATAAACTTTTTTTTATTAGAAAACTGTCGACAGTGGGAACAATTTACAGAAAACTGTTGAGTGTGGAAATTTTACATTGTTGATCAATAAAACTGTCGACAGCAGATGGGTTTTCAAGGAAATCTTTTTGAGGCTTATACTTTTTCATAGAAAACTGATAACATCATAAGTTTTTTCTGTAGAAAACTGACGATCGTTAAAATATTTCCATAAAAAACTGTTGACAGTAAGAACTTTTTTCTATAAAAGCTAATAAAAGCCATTACTTTTCAAAAGAAAACTGTAAGCAGTTATTTGTTTTCAAATAAAATGTTTTTATTAGAAAACTGTTGACATTGGTAGCAATTTACAGACAACTGTTGAGTGTGGAAATTTTACGTTGTTGATGTATGAAAACTGATAACAGCATAAGTTTTTCAATAGAAAACTGACGATCGTTAAAATGTTTCCATAGAAGACTGATAACAGTAACAACTTTTGTTCATAGAAAGTTAATAAAAGCCATCACTTTTCAAAACGGAACTGTGAGAAGTTATTTGTTTTTATATACAATTTTTTTATAAGAAAACTGTCGACAGTAGGAACAATTTACAGAAAACTGTTAAGTGTGGAAACTTTATACTGGCTTTATATAAAACTGTCGACAGCAGACGGCTCGACAGCGGAAGTTTTTCCATAGAAAACTGACGATCGTTGCAATGTTTCAATATAAAACTCTTGACAGTAAAAACTTTTTTCTAAGAAAACTGTAAGCAGTTTTTTGTTTTTAAATAAAAACATTCTACATCAAAATCAGAAGATTTGACTTTGAATTTCAAATAAAACTATCGAGAGCAGACGGGTTTTCAAGGAAATCTTTTGAGACTTATACATTTTCATAAAAAAAAACTGATAACAGCATAAGTTTTTCTGTAGATAACTGACGATCGTTAAAATGTTTTCATAGAAAGTTATCACTTTTCAAAAGAGAACTTTGAGCAATTATTTGTTTTAAGATAAAAAATGTTGGCATCAAAATCAAAAGAAATTTTTTGTCTTTAAATTTAGTTTTAAATTTTTTTTCTCAATTTAATGCTTGTTCTTTTTATTCTTTAACCTAACTGTTTAAATTATGTTTTTTATATAATTTATGAAAAAAAAATAAACTTTATATTATGATGTTCATAAAATTATCTGCTTTTTGTGTAGGAAAAAAAGTTTTCTTTTTTTCTCTCTATCTCACTGACAAACTAAAATATATTCCATCATATTCAAGGTAAAAGAGTTTTTCTAACAAAAACACAAACACACACACACACTTATACAAACATATATTTTGCATATACCTGCTTATAAAATCATCTACTTTATAATAATAAAGTATTTCAAATATTCAAATACTTATTTTAAAAATTGTTCTTTCCAAAAAAACTCTTCATATAAGATTTATATACACAAACCCTTATATACGTTAAAATACACACATTCTTATTTTTTCAACTTTTGGGTTTTAGAGTGAATGATTTTGAAAATTGTTGGCCAAACACCAGCCATTTCCTTTTCCTCTCTTTGGAAACATACCACAAATAAAGAAATTGCATGCTGGTTTTGTTAGAAAAAGTTTATTATTTTTTTTTCTTTTATCCTTTTTTTGGCAAATAAATTTAAATATTTGCTAGTTGATGGTACCTACACACACACATACATATGTACATATGTGTATGCAAGTGTGTGTTAATAAAATTAAAAACCTCAAAATTTGATTTGTGTTTGATAACCGAACGACGTTAAAGAGCCAAAAACTTTTCTTATTTTTTTTCTATTTTTTTTGCCTTAATTGTTAAAACTGTATATCATTTAATAAAACTGTTTAAAGTTTTAAACTAATTAGAGAGGTTAAATTAAAAAAATTAAACTTAGAATGAATTATATGATTTGATAAGCAAGTTACTAATTGGGTTTGAAAAAAAAGTAAAAAAAAAAAACTTTGTTTAAAAAAAGTTTAAAAAAACATTTAGAAACTAAAGTTATTTAAGTTGAAAAAAGTCAAATTAAAATAAATATGAATGTATAGTCAGTCAGTGGAGAAACATATGATACCCTACACTAGTGAGCCTGTTCAAAATGAGGATTATTTTTAAAACAAAAAAGCGTGAGCACAAGATTTACATAGACACAGACAGACATCCCCCCGGGGGCACGTTACCTTGGTGAAGCCTTCACCTTGATGTTATGGCAATCCCAGGGTATAAAGAGGTGGTCAATACCCCTAGTCCGGCCGGGACAAAAAAATTGGTTAAAGTCTACTGTTTGGCTTAGTCCTTGCATAGATTAAAAAGAGGTCAGAAAAGAGCAGCGCCTAATCTCGTACTACAAGTTGCCAGTTCACCGCAGGATTATGTTTTGGCTGGTCAGTTGGTTGAGGTTCCTTCGGGATCCACGTAGTCGCTGTGGTTTAAATCCAAATTGGCGGGAAGAGTAAGTAACGGTTAAAAGACTGATGTAAGGTTAAGTCAATATTTCGGGATAAGTTCGGTGCTGTTGCCGAAACAACAGATACCCCACAGAGGAGTGACTGTGGGACTAAGCGTTGGAAATGAATTGGTATTAATTGCATATGGTACAGGATGAATATGAGGTACGGCGGGCTTCACCCCACCCGTCTACCTATAATAAATGTGTCGTATGTTTTTCACTCATGAATGTGTCATATGAATGAGATATGTTCTAAGTTGTATGATGATGGAGCATATACAAATGATACCATTGAATTTTCCTTCCTTGCCCTGATATGTTCAGAATATGCTCTGTTCATATCAGAATTACCACAGTGTGTCCCTGTGAGTAAGAACAATGTCATCGACGTATTTGATGGATTCGTACTTCGGTCCAGCGGTTACGTCTCTGGTGCTGGATCAGATAGCTTGAGTATTTCAGCAAAGTGCTTGTACATGGACCGGTCAAATCCAATGTACAAAAATTGCCACCTGAGCTTTTCATTGAAGGATTCAGGGGCGATGGTAGACCGTTGTTCAAGTCTACCCAGCGGATGAAAAAGACCACTGTGGGGTAGGGCATCATGCCAGCTACTCACGTAAAGCACTCGACATTTATACACAGAAGGACATACTGACGGAATGACGGACGGATGGACGGACGGACATACAGACAAAATGAACTCAGAAAGTAATTCTTAACCGATTGATTCGTTTTAAGGTGTATAAAAAGTTTTTTTCAAGACAAGCAATTTTCTAAAAAAACTGTCAATAGAAAACTAAAACAGAAAATTTTCTATAAAAAAAAACTATCGAAACCAGAAATTTACTTAAAAAAATCAGTCGCCAACAAACACTTTTATATAAAAAACTGTTTAAAATATAAAATTTTCTAAATCAAAACTGTCTAATGCAGATATTTATATGGAAAACTGACCACAGTTAACATATTTACTTAGAAAACTGACAACCGAAGCCATTATTCTAATTAAGACTGTCGAATGAAGAATACTTTTCTTAGACTGATCTTTTTTAAAGAAAAGATAGTAGAAACCTTTCTAAAGAAATCAATGAAAATCTTCATATAGAAAATAGTCGAAAGAAAGGCTTCAAGAGAAAACTTTTATAGAAAAGGAAGAGAAAGAAAACTATCGCCAACTTTTCTATTGAAAACTTTTACTGTCGATTCTACACACTTTTCTGTAAAAAAAAAACTGTCAATAATAGTTAGGTTTCTTATAGATAACTTTCAAAAGCACTTTCTTTGAAGAAACTGTCGATAGGGGTCACATTTCTTAGAGAAAAACTTCAAAAGTAGAAACTTTTTAAAGAAAAGTGTCTAAACATTTCTATAGAAAACTAATACTTTTGATACAATTTTCCAGAGACTTTTCTAAGGAAAACTGTCCAAAGCAGATACTTTTCTATATGAAACTGAATATTTTTTTAAAAGAAAAGATGGAAGAAACCAATTTTAAGAAGAAAACTATCTAATGTAGACATTTTTATAAAAAAACTGTCGATAGAAGACACTTTTGTCACAGAAAACGTACGAAATCAGACCCTTTGGACAGAAAACTGTCGAAAACACAGACTTGTCTTAGGAAAACTGTTAAAGGATGAAATTTTTCTAAAGAAAACTGTCGATTCTTCACACTTTTCTGTTAAAAAACTGTTAATAAAAGTTAAGTTACATATAGATAACTTTCAAAAGCACTTTCTTTGAGAAAAACTGCCAGTTGTAGACACTTTAAAGAAAACTGTCGATAGTAGTCACGTTTCTTAGAGAAAACCTGTCGACAGTATACATTATTCTAAAGAAAACTGTCAATAGTAGAAACTTTTTAAAGAAAAGTGATTAAACATTTCTATAGAAAAACAAAATTTGATACAATTTTCTAGGAAAACTATCAAAAGCAGATTCATTTCTAAAAAAACTGCCAAAAGCAGATAATTTTCTAAAGTAAATACATGCAATTCAGATAGATTTTTTACTATTCAGCTGAGTAAATTTCAAGAAAACTGTACTTTATGTACCTTAATAACGTATAACGTTTTTCAGCCTAAAAGTAGTTAATGATATTTATAACAATTTTAACCCTTAAAATAGACTTTAATTTGCCAATATTATCTTAAGTTTATCTTTTAAGAACATGTGTTACTTTTCACAGCTTACTTTCCACTTAGTTGAGTTTTACTTTAAGGCTTTAACTTATCTCTTAACATTTGAAAGCAACCAAGCAATAAACCTTTCTCTCAACACTCGCGACGTTTAACTCATTGCCCCCTCAAAAAAAAACTATTTGTAAATCATATTTTTAGGCTTAATAATCATAAATTTTTAAATGTCTTAAAAAATCTGTCTGTTTTTTCCCACTTGTTTATACTTCTAGTAAACATTTTTTTTAAATTTCTAAAAAAAAAAATCCTAATAACAACCTCCATCTTCAGTTGATTTCTTCTCTCTCTCTCTCCCTCGCTGTTTCTTATTTATTATTTATTCTTCAAGTGTTTCAAGCGGAAAACATTAAAAATGCTTACAAAAAAA
>NC_060950.1:64002667-64004961 GCF_022045245.1 Lucilia cuprina | reverse complement strand
AAAAAAAAACTCAAGAAAAAAAATCTAAAATAAAAAGTGAAAACCAAATAAATAAATAAAAAAACATAAAAAAAAATTACAAAAAATATTTATGAAATGGAAAATATGCAGGTTTCCTTTTGTTAAATGTATAATATATACAAAAGACATGCTTAGGCATGCAGATATATTTACATACATTTCGTCTACAGTTATAGGGGACACAGTTTTATAATGAAAGTTAGTAGAGTTTTTTTTTTTTGCAAAGAAAGATTTTAGTTTAACCCTTTCACGCACAAAACTAAAACGCTGGACTTTGTAGGGATATGTCTTCACAACACTTGATGTATATTGTTTACATGGACGGACGGACAGACCACTTAAGTGGGGAGGGTATATTGGGTTTGTACTGATGTTTGTAACGCACAATAATATTGGTCCTATGCCCACATTAAAGTATACCAATCGGCTCTATTTCCGTCCGTCTGTCCGTCCGTCCGTCTGTCCGTCTGTCTGTCTGTCTGTCCGTCTGTCCGTCCATGTAAACTTTGTAATCAAACTACAGGTCGCAATTTTAAAGATAATTCAATGTATAGTTTAATAATAGTTTAACCCTTTCACACACAAAACTAAAACGCTGGGCTTTGTAGGGATATGACTTCACCACACTTTATATTTTGATGTATATTGTTTACATGGACGGACGGACAGACCACTTTAGTGGGGAGGGTATATTGGGTTTGTACTGATGTTTGTAACGCACAATAATACTGGTCCTATACTCACATTAAAGTATACCAATCGGCTCTATTTAGCTATGTGCGTCCGTCCGTCCGTCCATGTAAACTTTGTAAACAAACTACAGGTGGCAATTTTGAAAATAATTCAATGAAATTTAAACATGATATTATTTTTATCTTTAATATAAAAAAATAACTTAGCTGAATGGCAAAATAGGTCCGATAAATTGTAAATTTTTGTTACAATTACACGATTTCTAGCATTTTACTTAGCTGAATAAAAAACTATTTAGCTGAATAACTAAAAACTTTAGCTGAATATAATTTACCTAAACCACACTACATTCTCTTACATATCTCATAAAAATTACTCAGCTGAATTGTAAAAAAAAAAACTCTGCTGAATTACATTTTTCTTATAACAAAAATTAGAATTTTGACATTTATTACTTTTTTTCCTAGCTGAATATAAAATTTTTCAGCTGAATATAATAATTAAGATTGAAGATATATTTCTTTTTTCTCAAATAATAAATATTTATAAAGAAGCCTCTTCATATCTCAAATTTTTTCCAAAAAAAAAGTATTTCCACAACTTTTCCTCTTACAACATGTAAATGTAATCTAAATGGCTGTGATGTTTAGCAGGATTGTGCTGATGATGATGATAATGATGTTAAGAGTAGTGAGAAAGCTAAAATTAATAAAGGCTGTTTTTATTTTGTTTTACCATTCTCCTATAGACCCCCCCAATTGTTGTTTAAGGTTGCTGCTACTGACTGCTGCTAACAAATTTTTCTCTTAAAATTTTTTTTCGACAGCCTAGTTTTAGGCTTTCTTGAATTTTGTGTACATTTTTACCTTTTCCTATAACAACATTTTCTTTCGTTTTTTTTTGTAGCTGTTGTTTTTTTTGCAATTTTTATATAACAACCATCAT
This sequence comes from Lucilia cuprina, assembly GCF_022045245.1. NCBI lineage: Eukaryota > Metazoa > Arthropoda > Insecta > Diptera > Calliphoridae > Lucilia > Lucilia cuprina. The sequence continues at coordinate 64,003,302 of NC_060950.1, read as the reverse complement.
CAGTAAACCAGCAAAGAAGAAAAAAAAAAGAAAGAATGAATGTGAAAAAACTGACAAGTCAAGGATATTTTATGATTATTTAAAAGCATGTTTTGGCTTGTGTTTTTAATCTTACACTTATAATATAGTGCTATATAGAGTAGCATGATATATAATAGATTTATATAAAAAAATAAAAATAATAATAATATACCTTGGACATATTTGTAGTGATATTAAAGAGTTTAACATGTAGAATTTAAGATGAATATTATATGTTTTAAAACGGAAATTTGATTTGATGTATATGCTTTTAAACTATGATTCATATAAAGCTTAAATTAAAGCCTTAGCTAGCCATTACCATTTATAAAATTCTATTAAACCTTTATCTTTATGATTTACAAGCTAATACATAAAATAACCTAGTAATAAATATTAATCATACGCCACCGTATTGAAGAAAAAACAAAATAGGCCCACGTTAAAAACAAAAAGTACAGCAGTTCTAGATTAGTTTTAGTTCAGTTCTAGTTCAGTTCTAGTTAAATTCTAGTTCAGTTCGAGTTCAGTTCTAGTTCAGTTCTAGTTCAGTTCTAGTTCAGTTCTAGTTCAGTTCTAGTTCAGTTCTAGTTCAGTTCTAGTTCAGTTCTAGT
>NC_060950.1:64000541-64002567 GCF_022045245.1 Lucilia cuprina | reverse complement strand
TAGAACTGAACTAGAACTGAACTAGAACTGAACTAGAACTGAACTAGAACTGAACCAGAACTGAACTAGAACTGAACTAGAACTGAACTAGAACTGAACTACAACTGATCTAGAACTGAACTTGATAAGTTTTCCTCACAGTTTAATTTACAAAATAATTTGTATGAAAATCATTTTAAATTACTTTAAAAAAGAGCCCAAGAAGGTAAATTCCCTTTATAATAAACAATAAAGTATTTAAATAAAATTGCCTAACATAAATTTCGTTTATCTAAAGCTGTAATTAAAAATCTTACAAGCCATTAAGCATGAGTCATGAGCTATTTTGCTGGTAATTTAGTTGATGTTTTACATTAAATTTTTAATTAAAATTTAGATGAAATACACACCATATTGTTGTTATTGTAAAAGCAAATATTTCCTATTAGGAAGTTGAGATAAAACATACAGAGAGAGAGAGTACCTGAAGGTCAAAAAACCACACAAACACTCATATAAGAGGAGAAATACATACATATATATAGTCATTGCTACAAGTTTGCGGTGACTATCAAACTGAAAATGAAATTATTTTTTTATACTATGGAATAAATATACACGCAATTGTAATATACATTAGCATTAATATAATGATTAACATTTAATGTTTCAAGATCTAAACAGTTGGCTCAACTAATAGCAACAACAACTCTAATTTTTCATTGGGAGACTGTACAAAAAAATTTACATTTTATACTCTTTTGGTCTATTATGGAAATAATTTCATTTGTAACTATTCAAACGGAAATGAAATATAGTAAAAAAAACATAACGCTACTTGTTCAAGTGGTGAAAAAAAGCTCTTAACTGAATAGAAAAAGCTTGCCAAGGAAACTAAACAACATCCCTTACAATCATAGCAAACATTCATTCATTCACACTTATTTACACTTTTTATTTAGAAATACCTACACATCGAGATGCCTTGACATTAAACAAAAAAAATGTAGAAAAATATATATAAGAAGAGTATGTTATGAAAATATGAATAAAAAAATCCACACGCATTATTGCATGTACTACTTGAAAAGAAAAAAGAAATGTAATGAAATGAATATGAAGAAGAGTAAAGAGAAAAAATAATAAACACTAAAACAGAAATCATATAATGAAGCATATTTTTAGGGTTCTGTAAATTAAGTGTATAAGTGGGTGAGAAAGTAAATGAGTGTGTGTGTTTATTTGTATGTGTGTGTGTTCGTGCGTGTGAATATTTTTATAATAAACCAAATAAACTTTGACATTAAAAATTATATTTATTTATACATAATATTTTCCATTGAATACAACAGAAAAAAATTCTAATAATTTTTCTCACTTTCAAAAAAACGTACAAGAAAAAAAATCAAAAATAGAAATGTATTCGCAAAACGTGAAATCATGTCGTTTACTCACTACACGTTATTTCTATATATATTTTTTGCAAAAAAAGCAATTTGTATTAAAAAATATATTGAAGGATTTACTTGAAAAGAAATATAAGCAAAATCCTGAAAATATACTTTAACAACGCACAGCAAATATAATTGCGATATAAAATATAAATTTTATGGTTCACTCCCTCTATTAATCGCACATCTCACTAAAGCTCTTAATTCTTCAGGTTAGTATAGCAATCTTTTTTTAAATTTAAATATTCTCACATACTTTTAGGGGAGAATATGTAATTTACTAACTGAATCTATGCATACATTAGGTCTAAAATAATAATTTATAGTATACATTTTGGCTTGAAATAAAAAGGACAAATGTTAGTTTATTTTAGGGGCCAATGTTAGCATCACTAAACAATATGGTCAAATGTTCACGATATTCTAGGTAACAAGATTTGGGAGAGAACTAGAATAGAATTAGAACTCAACTAAAACAAACCTAGAATATAACTAGAAGAGAACTAGAACAGAACTAGAACAGAACTAGAACAGAACTAGAACAGAACTAGAACAGAACTAGAACAGAACTAGAACAGAACTAGAACAGAACTAGA
>NC_060950.1:63998683-64000441 GCF_022045245.1 Lucilia cuprina | reverse complement strand
ACTAGAACTGAACTAGAACTGAACTAGAACAGAACTAGAACTGAACTTGAACTGAACTAGAACTGAACTAGAACTGAACTAGAACTGAACTAGAACTGAACTAGAACTAAACATAACTAAAACTGAACGAGAACTGAATATAAATAATTTTAAAAATAAAGATTGGTAGATAAGTTTTCTTTTACAAAACTTTTAAAAGTTTTGTAAAACAATTTTATGAACACATAAGCACAAATTTGCCAGCGCTATTATTAATATTAAACGGAAATTCTCCCACAAACCGGAAATAATTGATAATTCTGTTAAGTGTTTGTTTTTATATTTAAAAGGCTTAAAGCTACAGCTAATTATGCAACTACTATAATAAAAGCGTGTTTAAATTTTAAAAACCAAAATTTAAAAAAAGTGTTATTAAGTTTAAAATGAAGAATTTTATTCATTTTGAGTCATGATTTTAATCATTATTTTTTATTCTTATTTCTTTTTTCACATATAAAATAATTTCAATAAATCCTTTTAAAAAATAAATACTGTCTTCAATTCTCTTTTACACTCTCTACATTATTTCACATAATTAAAAACTAAATTTAATAAAATCATCAAAACTAAAAGTCACAAACTGGTGGTAGTTCCTTTGGCCATAGCCTGTTGATATTGGCTGTGATAACGTTCGCAGGCCATAAATTTATCCACTTTTGTGGGTAAATTATCCTCTTCATTATAAATAAAGGCTGGTAAAAATAAGTCTCGAGAATGTTCTGGTATAGCGGGGTAACTGGATTCATTGGGGGAATAATTTACGGGTTTCTCGAATGTGGGCACCACTGGTGTATTTGGTGGTGTATCAGTAGTTACAATTGTATGCCATTCAAAGGTATAATCCTCCATTCGATCATCGTGATTAAGAGATTGCGAGCGTCTGTAGGGTTTTAAATTGAGAGTGGCAGATGTTATGTACTTTTTGGGTTCCTCGGGATATACGGTGGTTGGTGGTAAGGCAGAAGTTAAAGCCATATTGTTTATATTAATTTATTTGTCTTATTTCGAAGATCGTTTTCTTAGCGCGCTTTGTATCTCTTTCGCGTTTGAATTTCAACTGTTTTGCTATCTTCTGAGTGGGTTTTAAATTTGCTACAAAAAATCAATTTTATTAATATTTTTTTATAATTTTATTTTATTTGTTGTGGTGTGTGTTTGTTTTAAACTTTGTTGTGCGTCTTTAAGAATTGTCATCACTTTTCTAGAGTCTTACTCATTTTAACGTTTTTAATGTTTTTTTTTCTAAAAAAAAAAAAAACAATAATGTTTGCATTTAAAATGAGTTTATGTTTGTTATTTTTTTAAAAATAAATAATTTTATTTTGTATGTGCTGTTATTTTTGTTTTTATTGTTCATTTTGTTACTATCTTGAAATGCAAGCAGAATGAGTAACTGAAAACTGCACAGTGGGTGGGTGAAAAGAAAATAAAGATAACTTTTTTAATTATTATTTAAAAATTTATATACATTAGATTATTGATATAAGTTCCAGTTCAGTAGTATGCCAGTTCTAGTTCCGTTTGAGCTCAGTTCCAGTTCTGTTCTGTAATAGTTCTGTTCTAATTCTGTTTTAGTTCTATTCTAGTTCTGTTCTGTTCTAGTTCTGTTAGAGTTATGTTCTAGTTCTGTTCTAGTTCTGTTCTAGTTCTGTTCTAGTTCTGTTCTAGTTCTGTTCTAGTTCTGTTCTAGTTCTAGTTCTGTTCTAGTTCTGTTCTAGT
>NC_060950.1:63990831-63998583 GCF_022045245.1 Lucilia cuprina | reverse complement strand
CTAGTTCTGTTCTAGTTCTGTTCTAGTTCTGTTCTAGTTCTGTTCTAGTTCTGTTCTAGTTCTGTTCTAGTTCTGTTCTAGTTCTGTTCTATTTTTGTTCTAGTTCTGCTCTAGTTCTGTTTTAGTTCTGTTCATTTTTAGTGTATTTCTTCTTTAGTACCTTTTGAGTTCAAATTAACATTACTTTCCCATTTATTTTATATCTTTGCATCCACTGTGCACTGTACTTGTGTTGTTATTGAGAGATTTCATTCGCTTTAAAGTCCGTATATTGGGTTCAAATTATGTTTATCACTTAAAAGAGTACAAATGTTAATTTATTTAAATAACAATTTTGTTGACATTCACTAATTTTGAGTGCTGGGGATTGTGATTAGAAAAAATTGCCTAAAAATTTACTATGTCACAATGGGAATACAAAATTTAACCTTTATAAGAAAGTTGCTCAAATTTTACAGTGTTGTTTAAGAATACTTTTTTAAAAAAATATTTCCGCTAAACACCCTTTATATTAGAATTTATTTGAATGTTTTCTACGAAAACTACTGTTTCTACAGATGGGTGCACATTTTGCCAATATTTGCTTGTTCGTTTCTTCTGTTGATCAAATGCCATAAAAAAATATTCAATTATTTTAGGCACGTTCTTAAAGTGACTCTTTCAGTTGTCCATATTATTATGCAAAGTGCTTATAATAAAGTTTTATATACATATATTTTTTTCGATACTGCTGATAGCCATTCTTATAGAAAGAATCAACAATTTAAATATATAAATAATATAACGACATTTAGCTGTAAAAGGCAACTGTTATTGAACTTATAATAATAAAAATAATAAAACTAACATGATTATTATTTAAAACCATAAAAAAGAAATAAAATTATTAAAAAAATATTGAATAATAAAGAAATATTAAAAGGGTGTTGAAAATAAAAGTTAAAAATATGATTTAAACAATTAAAATATTAATATGCAAATTAATTAAATGGCTGGTGAATGAAGGCGCAGCATACCAAATCAAGAGGAATATTTCCAAAATTGTTTATAAATTTCAATAATAAAATTTACGCTAAAATTTTAACTTAAAGCCCCAATGCTTGTGTTGATCAGTTCATTGAAATAAGTTTAAGTTGTTTTGAACATTTGCATTTATTTTACAATCGTAACCACTGTTATTGAACTAAACATATAAAAAATCTACAAAGAATTTGCTTCTTAACATAAGCATTCAACACTAAATAACAATTTAATAAAATGTAATATTTTTCAAACAAATACTATTCAAACTTTATTAAATTCCAACGACTTATGTACAAATATGATTCAAAATTTAAATCTACTAATGATCATTAACATTTTGTGGGTTTTAATAAATAAAAATAAACATCATAAACTTATCAATGTTGTTGTTTTTGCCTGATTCTTAAGTAGAGTATTCACAGTTTATGATAATTACAAATGAAGATAATAAATTTTTCTTGATGTTGTGAATGACCTAGAATTTGTTTGTTTGTGAAAAGAATAAAATATATTTTTCATGGTTTTTGAAGAGCATTTTTAAAGCTTATCACGTTCAACCTTATTAGAAAGTGAATAATTTTTAAAAAAAGATTTATGTACAAAATTTTATTCTGGGAATAAATATTAGTTTGATTTGAAATCAATTTAAGTTTTTAAATTTACAAAAAAATTTTAGTTTAGTTCTGGTTTGTTCTAATTCTGTTCTAGTTCTGTTCTAGTTCTGTTCTAGTTCTGTTCTAGTTCTGTTCTAGTTCTGTTCTAGTTCTGTTCTAGTTCTGTTCTAGTTCTGTTCTAGTTCTGTTCTAGTTCTGTTCTAGTTCTGTTCTAGTTCTGTTCTAGTTCAGTTCTAGTTCTGTTTTAGTTCTGTTCTAGTTCTGTTCTAGTTCTGTTTTAGTTCTGTTTTAGTTCTGTTCTAGTTCTGTTCTAGTTCTGTTCTAGTTTTGTTCTAGCGCTTTTCTAGTTCTGCTCTAGTTCTATTATGATCTAGTCCTTCTCCAGTTCAGTTTTACTCCTTCTTTAGTTCCATAAAATATTGATGAGATTTTGTTCGTATTTTCTAGAACTAATTTCAACATCTTAAAGATTAAATAACAAAGATTTAACTTCTTATCTTCATTCTCGTTTTCTTTCCAGAAACCCATTATGAAAATGCAACCATCATTAAAACGCCGCTCTTCCCCAAAGATCTCTTTACCAAAGAGCAACTCGAAAATGGTGCTGTTGTATGTCACATAATCGGTGTGATATACATGTTCGTAGCCTTGGCCATCGTTTGCGATGAATTCTTTGTGCCTTCCTTGGATGTGATCATCGAAAAATTGGGCATTACAGATGATGTTGCGGGCGCCACATTCATGGCGGCCGGCGGCAGTGCGCCCGAATTATTCACCAGCGTTATTGGCGTCTTCGTGTCATTCGATGATGTGGGCATCGGTACAATTGTCGGTTCGGCTGTCTTCAATATACTGTTCGTGATCGGTATGTGTGCGTTATTCTCGAAAACGGTGCTGACGCTGACGTGGTGGCCGCTGTTTCGTGATTGCACCTTCTACAGTATTAGTCTAATGGTATTGATATACTTCTTTCGGGATAATCTCATCTACTGGTGGGAGGCTCTTATTCTGTTCAGCATTTACTGTGCCTATGTGACCTTTATGAAATGGAACGTGCAGGTGGAGACGTGCGTCAAGAGAGTGATAACGAAAAATAAGGTGACTCGCGTCCGAAGTACAGATCAGCTTATGCCAGCAGTAAGTAGTTGGGAAGTTTTTTTGCTAAAAAAAATGAAAAAAAAACAGAATAATTGAAATTGAATTTGAATTCTGAAAAAAACGAATTTTGATATAAATCTAAAATGTGTTGATAAAGTAATTAAAATATCCTTTTTTAAAAATTAATGTGTGACCTTAAAAAGGATATTGTCATATTTTATTGCCAGTATTTATTTATTGATTTTTTGTTTTTGTTTTTTTTTCAATTATTTTTTATTAAAGTTTGAGTTTTTCACTAATTGGCTTTAATTGGTTAGTTGTTTGTTTTGAGAGTTTTTGTGGATTTTGTTAATTTTACAAAATTTTCGCAAATTATTTTTTTTTAATTTTGTTTATTTTATTTAATTTATTTGTTTTTATTTAGTTTATAAACAAATTGCACTTTTTGCTGTTGAGATGCATGTTTTAAATAATTGAATTTAGTTTTTGTTTAGTAACTGTTAAATATTTATAGACATTTTTTTAAAAAACTAAAAAAATATATAATAAATTTACCAAAAGGGTTATTATTAATCAAATATTTATAAATTATAAGAGAATTTTTATAAATTTTGCTACTAGTAGTTCTAGTTCAGTAAAAGTTCAGTTTTAGTTTTGGTCCATTTCGATTCTAGTTCAGTTCTAATTCAGTTCTAGTTCAGTTCTACTTCAGTTCTAGTTCAGTTCTAGTTCAGTTCTAGTTCAGTTCTAGTTCAGTTCTAGTTCAGTTCTAGTTCAGTGCTAATTCTGATCTAGTTCAGTTTTAGTCAAGTTTAATTTTAGTTTTAGTTCTTTACTTTAACTTAGAATACAACAACTTTAGCCTACTTTGAGGATAAAAATATCTAACTAAAATACTTTACCTGTATTTTAGTAGAAAATAAAGAAAAAACTACTGCTTACACTTTATAATTGCTGTGATAACAAAAATGTTCTTAGATATACAAAATTTATCATTATAATTATGTAGAACAATTTATAGCAATACAATTTATAAAAATGCAATTATTTCTGCAAAATAAATTAATTGAACACTCACCTTTTTACACACAGCAAATTCAAGACAAGAAAACTTTTCGTAGCACAGAACTAATAAGGGAAAAACGAGATATAAAAAAAGAATTATAACTAAATAACAACTTGTACACGTATTGTGTCTTAAGGATTTTTTTATTTAACTTTTTGTTTGAAAAAATGCAGGCACAGGATGTCTTACAGAACTGCAGCGTAAATACATTCTAACATTTATATACATAATTAAATGTACATTGTACATGCATATGAATGTATGTGTTTATTTAACAATTAAGCTTAAAAATGACAAAAAAAAACTAAATAATAAATTTTGAAACATGTTTAAGAAAAATGGAAAATTGCTTATAAGGATCATAGAGTAAACCCAATTATATTATATGATATTTTGTAGAGTATAACAGTTTTTTGTTTTTGATTTAAACATATGAGAAAGTGTGTACAAACAAAGTTTTTTCTATGGGAGAAGGATATATAACAGTTTTTTTTCTATAGAAGAAATTGAATATAATAGATATTTTGTAGATAAAAGCGTGTATTGGATTTTTATCGTTAGAAAAATGTGTGTATAATAGTTTTACATAGCATTTCCTTAGAAAAAATGTGTGCATATAAAACAGCATTTTCTATATCGAGATGTTTATAAAAGTTTCTCTAAAAATAAATGCGTATAACAGTTATATCTATTAAGAAAAAGAGAACTTAACAATTTTGTTTTAGAAAAGCCGTATATTAAACATTGTTTTACTAAAAAATTATGTTTAAACTATTTTTTTGCTTCAGAAAAAGTTTTTATAACAGTTTTCTCTAAAGAAAAAAGTTTGTATAAAAGCTTTTTCTATTGATTATAGTAGGCATAACAGATTTTCTATTAGAAAAGGGTTTTTAAAGTTTTTCGTGTAGAAAATAGTGTTTATGAAAGTTTTTCTACAGAAAATAGTAGGTATAACGGTTTTTCTACTGAAAAGAGTGGCGTATAACAGATTTTTTATTAGCAAAAGTGTGTATAACGGTTTTTCTACAGAAAAATGTGGGGTATAACAGATTTTTTAACAGTTTTTCCTATAGAAAAGAGTGTGTATAACAGTTTCTTCTATAGAAAAAAGTTTTTATAATATTTTTCATATAGAAAAAAGTTTGTATAACAGTTTTTCCTATAGAAAAAAGTTTTTATTACAGTGTTTTCTATAGAAAAAGGTATGTTTAATAGGTTTTTACAGAAAAAATAAGTATAACAGCTAAAAAAAAAACATTTTTATAACAGTGATGAAAAAAGTGTAGTATAAAAGTTATTTTTTTAGTAAAAAACGCGTATTACAGTTATTTTGGTAGTAAGAAGTGTGTATAACAGATTTTTTTTATCGGAAAAGTATGAACAACAGTTTTCCTTTAGACAAATGTTTCTATAATAGTTTTTTTTTTAGCAGAAAAATGTGTAAAACAAATTTTTTTAATAAAGAAATGAGAATAAAAGTTTTAGACAGAAAAATATATTTCTAACAGTTTTGTCTTTATAGGAAAAAAAGGTGTAGGACACAATTCTCTATAATTATATAACTGTTATACACAATTTGTATGAAAGTTTTTTTTAAAGCTATTGTATAACAGAGTTTTGCGTAACAATTTCCTGGTTAGAAACATTTCTGTATAACAGTTTTTTCCGGTATGAAAAATTGTATTATAACAGTTTTTACTTAAAGTGTGTATAACATATTTTCTTTACGTTTTCTGTTTAGAAAAATGGAGTATAACAGTAATTTTATAGAAAAACTTTGGCTTAACAATGTTTTTATAGGACACAACATTTCTGTATAACAGTTTTTTTTTCTTTATGAAAAAATGTATTATAACAGTTTTTTCTGAAAGTGTATATAACAGTTTTTCTTACAAGAAAAAAAGTTCTTGTGTATACCCAAATCAGTGTATAACAGTTCCCTTTAGTATAACAGTTTAAGTTGTACAAAAAAAATCTGTGTTAAGGTCTAAAAATCATATATTTTTCAAACGCCTAACAGTATGCTTTTAAATTCATACTTATTCACACTTGTTTTTTATATTCTAGAATTTTATACTTCGTTTTATACAACAAAACGCACTCATGTTGTTGTTGTTTCCTTATTTCAACAACAATCATTAAAACAATGTTGTCTTGTATTTGTTTTGTTACTGCAAACAGGTTTGTTCGTGTTTATGTATAAGATTGTGATGGTGTTCATGGGTTCGTAGGGGGAGTGGCAAGGGGTTTATAATAACAACAACCACATTTGTTTAATAGTTAAACTTACGAAAACAATTGTGGTTTCTGTTTTTGAGAGTTATTTGTCGAGTCGTTTCTTTTCGCTGGCTGAGCAATTGTCTTTGCAAAACACAGAAAACAAAAACATTTTTTGATTATTTGAATTGTTGGGTTGTTTTTTGTTTTCAAACAGCAAGAGATAGGAAGAGACTGCGTGTTGTATGTGTAATTTGTATTGTTGTTGAAAGGAAGGAAATAATTCTGAGTTATGTGTGTGTGTGCAAAAGACTTGATGGATAGAACAAAGACTTTTTGGTACAATTTTTAAAGTACTTTTTGAAAATTTTGTAAAATCAAGTCTTTTTATTTTTTAAGGCATTTACTTAGGTAGGTACTTTTTTTAGTTATAAAGAACCTTTTTTAGTTGTTTTCTTTTAATCTTGTTTCATATTTATTTTCTTTATTTACTCACTTGTGTATGAGTAAGCATTCTTATGAGTTTCTTAAGTAAATACTGTTAAGTTTTGCTGTATTTTAAACTTTTTTCTTATTTTAAAAATATTGCAACTTTTCTTGCTGTAGTTAAACAATAGTTTTATTTAAGTTTGAGTTTTTTTTTTAAATTTTCTACAACTTCCTTTAAAGAAACATAGTGGAAAAGCTTAAGAGTTTTTTTTTGAAAGAAATGACAAATTAAGTTTTTCTTTTGTTTAATTTCTTAATACTCATGCATTAATAATGAAAAAGATTTAAAAGTTTTATATGTAATTGCATAAAAAATATAAAGAAAATTTATTCCATTTATTATAAAATTTTGTTAAATTCCTTTAAATTTATTTCATATTTTTAATAATATTTACATCCAACTATTTAAAACTCAAATTCATAACATTTTATAACAATGACTTGTTAGTATTTCTCTAAATTCTTAAATACTCTTATGATTTTTTTCATATGTATAAAATAGCTAAGGGCTCTTCTACAACACAAAGCTAGTTCTCTACATTTCAAATGTTAACCAGACTTCCTTTACCCAGAAAAAAAAAAATTATATAAATATAAAAAAAAAATTCCCAAAACTACCGCATTGCAAAACTCTGCAGCAGTTTAACTTTTCTACAGTTTAACAACTCAAATCAACTTGACTTGAAGTCTACTTCTACAAGAATTTTATATATACATACTTACACACACATATACACAATTTTTTCTTTAACAAATTTCATAATAATGCAATGAAATGCGATACAAAATACAATAAAATAATATAAATACTCGTAATACATAAAACATGACATAAACTACATAAACACACACACACACATACATACCTATTATAATGTCACTCACACAAACTCTTAGTAAAGAGTTACCAAATGTTGAAACGTTGACGTACTAAAGTCATGTACTAAATATTAATGTAAAAAAAAACTTAAACTATACTAACAACGACTTACACTAATATCAACTACAGGAGTACATGAAATAACTGTAAAAAAATGTGGCTTGAGTTCAGTCAAACTAGAAAGAGCAAAACAATACAAAATTTCTGTAGTTTGAGTCAAACTAAAAATATACAAATCTTCTGAAAAACTAATAAGATCAGTTCTAGTTCTGTTTTAGTTCTGTTCTAGTTCAGTTCTAGTTCAGTTCTAGTTCAGTTCTAGTTCAGTTCTAGTTCAGTTCTAGTTCAGTTCTAGTTCAGTTCTA
>NC_060950.1:63989595-63990731 GCF_022045245.1 Lucilia cuprina | reverse complement strand
TAGAACTGAACTAGAACTGAACTAGAACTGAACTAGAACTGAACTAGAACTGAACTAGAACTGAACTAGAACTGAACTAGAATTGAACAAGAACTGAACTAGAACTGACCACAAGTACTCAAAATTAATTAACGACCTCATTTGTTCTCTAATTTGTTTAAATCTTTATTGATCTGGCATTTTCTGTCGTCATCTCGTCTACCTTTTATCAAGTTTATATTTATTTTCGATTCTAACTTTTAACGTAAATAAATAAACATATTTTAATGAAAGTGTTAATTTGTTTGTTTAAAACCGGTCGTTATAATTTATTATTATTTCTTTATTTATTACTTTATGTAGTATTTTTGCATGAATGAAGTCAAGTTTTAAGTTGTTGTTAATGTATATGACTCATTGCTCAAAAACACATTTCAATTTTTTAAATAACAATTTATTACATTTTTGGTGTTGTCCCACTTGTTTTGTATTCGTTAAATGTTGTGTACACAAATCAATTGTCATAAAATGTGTAGGGTGTTTTCAAGTACAACCGCAAATTAATTGCTGCTACTACAATTGAAATAATTGAAAATTAATAAGAGCCGGCAAGAAGGAATTAAAAATGCTGTATCATGAACTACTGAAAACTAAAAGAAATTGTTTTTCACAGTAATGGACAAAAACAGTATATATTTGTATATTTAAAAGCAAAATTTATTTTAACGTATTTGTTTATACTAATCGTCTGTTAGCCTATTAAACTTAATATACCAAATGGAATAACGTAGGTTATGTAATTAATAAAAACGATATAATTGTTACAAGTATTGACACAATAAAGTTATAGTGTTAAAAGAGATTATCGCATATTTGAGGGGCAGTCACAGTTTATATACAATAAATTCGAACTGGTCTAGAACATAACTAGAACACAACTAGAACATAACTAGAACAGAACTAGAACAGAACTAGAACAGAACAGAACTAGAACAGAATTAGAACAGAACTAGAACAAAACTAGAATAGAACTAGAACTAGAACAGAATTAGAACAGAACTAGAACAAAACTAGAACAAAACTAGAACAAAACTAGAACAGAACTAGAACAGAACTAGAACAGAACTAGAACAGAACTAGAACAGAACTAGAACAGA
>NC_060950.1:63980962-63989495 GCF_022045245.1 Lucilia cuprina | reverse complement strand
ACAGCGTGTCACTGTGAGTAAGAACGATGTCTACGGCTTATTGATGGATCGTGCTTCGGTCCACCGGTTACGTCTCTAGGTGCTGTTGCCGAATCAACAGAGCCATAGCAGTGTGGTTGTTTTACAACGTGACTACTTTGGCAAGAGCTTAGATAGCTCGAGTACTCCAGCAAAGTACTTGCGCATGGTACCGGTCATAGCCAATGTGCAAAAATTGCCACCTGCGTCTTCATTGAAGACAAAGGGGCGATGGTAGACCGTTCTCAATTCTACCCTGAGGATGAAAAAGACCACCGTGAGATAAGGCCGACACGGCAGTTGCTCACGTTAAAACTATCGACAGTCTGAAGCGTCACGGTTGAGCCCAGCTTAAGGTCATATTCAGAGCCTCCTCAGCTCTTATACACAAGTAATTTGCTTAGAAGCCTTAATTATTATTGCTTAATATTAATCAATTAGTAGCAAAATATATAACATACTTTAAGGTGTCAAAAATAGGAGGTGGGGGGAAGGAAACTCTCATATAAATGTAACAAATATTAATACAAACAACATTATTGCCTGCTGTTGAAAGTAAAGTAAAATATAATTTTTATTATAACTCATCTCCTGCTCTCGTTAAAGTTAAAATTTATGTTAAACATAATATAATTTTCACGCTCCATTATTTGCAGGAAAGTAAAAGATGATTAAGAAGAAGAAGAAAACAACAAAAAACAGCAGCTTAAGAAAAGAAGCAAATAAATTTTCGGTAAATGAGTTAAAAAAGAAGATGCTTACAAGCAGCAGCAGCAACACAGCGCAGCACAACAAAAATAACGAAAAATAAAACAATTATAATAAACGAAGTCAAGTACAACAACATAAATTACTTTTAGTCGATGAAAATAATAGCATAACACAAGGAGCCAAATAAACCAAATAAGTATATATTACAAATTGTAGAAATATAAATACATACATAGTTCATGATGGTGTGAGTTAAAATACACACACATATACTAACGTTTGTGTATGTGTGTGTTTCATTTAATATAATGTTTACATTAATTTTAACATTTTCCTGCTGGTTGTTTTTCCTGTTTCCTTTGGAAAAACCATAAAATTAAACAAGTATGTCGTAAAAAAATTTGCTTTATTCCTCCCCCTATTGCTATTAACTCAATACAATCTTATGTTTATGTTTTTATAGACATGCATATGCATGTGTTGTATATGTAAATATTTCTACATAAAACATAAAACAAAAATATTTAACAACTTCCTCTTTTTCCATTAAAAATTTACAGAAACTCTAAGAGTATGAAGATTATATTAATGGTTTGGTTGGCTACACCTTGTTATGGAATTTCCATGAAAAAAAATGGCATGAAACTTAATAAATAGTTTTTAATGACAATTTATTAAGGGAACAACATGGAATTGAAAGAAACATATGTATATAGAAAGTAATTGAAGGAATTTTATAAGAAACATTAAAATTTTAACAATATGGCAGAAAATTTAAAAAAATTTGACACAGGAATGAAATAAAATTCAGTGAAACAGTTAAGAAAACACTCTAAATAATAATATATTTGCTTAATTTCAATAAATAACAAGAAATTTTTAAGTATTTGAAGAATTTTTGCTACAGGAACGAAATGGAATTTGGTGAAACATCGTAAATTTAAGGAAATTTAAAGAAAAAAAACAATCTGGTAAGCTTCTTAAGCAAATCTTATTGATTTAATAGACAAAAAAACTGTAAAACTACAATTTTATTCAAATGAAACGAAATGGAATTTATGAAACACTAATAAAATCGCACAAAAATTATGCTATTTTAAAGAAAATTTATCTTAAAATAACTATTAAAAAGAATTTCTAGAAAATTTTTAAAATTTCATAAAGAAAAGTTAAAAGGAACAAAATGGAATTTATGAAACACTCATAAAATCACACAAAAATTATGTTATTTTAAAGAAAATTTATCTAAAACTAATTACTAAATACAATTTCTAGAAAATTTAGCAAATTTCATAAAGAAAAGTTAAATGGAACGAAATGGAATTTATGAAACACTGATATAATCAAACAAAAATTATGTTATTTTAACGAAAATTTGTCTAAAACTATCCATTAAATAGAAATTCTAGAAAATTTTCAAAATTTCATAAGAAAAGTTAAAAGGAACGAAATGGAATTTATGAAACACTAATAAAATTACACAAAAATTATGTTATTTTAAAGAAAATTTATCTTAAAACAAATATTAAATAGAACTTCTAGCAAATTTTCTAAATTTCATAAAGAAAAGTTAAATGGAACAAAATGGAATTTGGTGAAACATTGCAGGATTAGGTTAAATTTTAAGAAGAAAGTTACTAGACTTGTTTCTTAACTATTTTCATTCATTTAAAGCACAAAAAACTAACAAATTTGATTTTTTTTTTTCAAATAAGGAACAAAATGGAATTTGGTGAAACATTATAAATTTTGAAAAATTTGAAATAAAATCATACAGAAATTGTTTCATAAACAATTTTTGGTCTTTTAAATAAGAAAAATCTATAAAATTTTTAATTTTCTAAACAAGAAACGAAATGGAATTGCATGAAACACTGCTAAAATTTAAAAATTTAAGCTAATTTATTGCATAATTTAATGTTTTAAACAGTAAAAACTGTTTAAATACTAAATTTAGTTAAGAGGAACGAAATGGAATTCAGTGAAACATCGCTAAAATTTAATAACTTGGGCTGATTTATGCTTAGAACCTAGTTGAAGCTTTTTAAACTATAAAATTTGCTCAAAATTCTAGCTTTTCTAGAGAGGAACGAAATGGAATTTAAAGAAACACTTCTTAAATTTAATAAATAATATTGAAATTTTAGTGAAATTTGTTTAACAACAAACTCTTGTTATAAATATTTAAAAAGCTAAGCAAAAATCTGGCTTATTTTGTAATAAAAGGTGAAAGGAACGAAATGGAATTTAATGAAACACTTTGTGAAAATTTTCTTTTAAAATAATTTTTTAGTCTATTTTTATGATATAAAGCGGAAAAAGGAGGAAAAAATTCAAGATTTTGTTAGAGGAACAAAATGGAATTTAGTGAAACATTGCAGAAATTTAAAAATTTAAAGGCATTTACTTCGAAAAATATTGCGGATATTGAAAATGTAAAGTTTTGATAAAAATAAAGCATATTTTGCCAAAGAAAGTAAAGGGAACGAAATGGAATTATATGAAACACTTTGATCATAAGATTTAATAAACAAAACTATCTTTAGATCACAATTTTACTCTTTAAAACAGAATAATTTACATAAACTCAGCTAATTCTCTTAAAAAAGTGTCAGGAAATGCCATAAAACTGTAATAATATTGAAAATAATTTATTTCTTTTTATTAAACATTGTTAATTTTCTTATTATATTTGAAACACATAAAGAAAAAAAATTGTAAAATTTATTTCAAAATTTATGACATTTTATATAAATGTACATATGTATGTATCTCTATATCCATCGCCACTTGGCCGGGCTTAACATAAATATTTATATGTTTTTTTTTCTACTTTTATTTGTTATATCACTTTTATTATTGTTTAGAAACAAACACTCCAAAATGGAAAAAATACGTTTGCACCAAAATCCACCACCCACAACACCAAATCCCTAAAGTATGCTAACAAAATTATAACATCCGTGAACAACATTATGATCATCATCTTTGGCAATAAAAAATCATAAAAAAATACGAAACAAAAGATAAAATTGTTAATATTCAAGTACAAATGCGTGAATGGAGGAGGGCAAAATACCCATACATACGTTTAAAAAAAAGAAAAGTATGTATGTGTGTAAAATTTTATGTTTAAGCCATAAAATATACTATAAAATACAAAACATACAAAGACAAAAAACAATAGCGAAAAAATATCCAAGTTTAACCTTTAAATACACACACATACATACCAAAGGCTACTAAAATTTGTGTGTATATATAATCGAAAATATACATACACAAACTCTCTCTCTCTCTCAAAAAAAAACCCATAACATTATTGTCAACAACAATAAAAAAATCTGTCATTTTGAATCATAAATACTTAAACACACACAAGTAGTCAGTAACAGACGGACACATTTGCTCTAAGACTGTTTTAGCAATAGACAGGAAGAAAGTGTAAGGGAAAAAGAGAGAGAGGAGAGCAAATAATATATTCCAATACACAGTTTTTACACTCATATACCCACATTCATTTGCATACTTGAATTTTGTCATAAATTTTATTTAAAAAAAATCCGCTGTGAAATGTAGAAATGTTTAATAAAGTTTAATAACAAGAAAATCCTTTAATGGAAATAAATATTATGCTTTATATACGGCTATATTCTAGATTCTAAACTGGACTAGACTATAGACTAGACTATAGACTAGACTATAGACTAGACTATAGACTAGACTATAGACTAGACTATAGACTAGACTATAGACTAGACTATAGACTAGACTATAGACTAGAATAGAACTAGAACAGAACTAGAACAGAACTAGAACAGAACTAGAACAGAACTAGAACAGAACTAGAACAGAACTAGAACAGAACTAGAACAGAACTAGAACAGAACTAGAACAGAACTAGAACATAACAGAATTAGAACAAAACTAAAACAGAATTTAGAACAGAACTAAAACAGAACTAGAACGTAACTAAACCAGAATTTAGAACAGAACTAGAATGTGTTCTTTTTTTAAGAACACCTCAATATTTTTAAAGGAATTCATAAAGAATAAACTTTTGCTCTTATTTTTTCAATCCCGGTCAGATTGGAGGTATTGGGCCCTCTTTATACCCCGGGATTGCAATAACACCAAGGCGGAGGTCTTCGCCAAGGTAACATGCCCCCGGGGGGACCGAGACGCTTCAATGTTAACACGGCAAAAATGGAAATCTGTTTTTTCACAAGAAAGACAAAAATTTCTTCTTCGTGGACAGAAGATCCCAGTGAAAGCAAAAGTTAAGTACTGAGGTGTAATCCTCGACCGAAAATTAAAATGGAGACACCACATAGAGGATAGGATTAACAAAGCACATCGGTGCTGGGCGATATGTAGGAGAACTATTGACATGAAATGGGGTCTTAGTACTACTATGACAAATTGGCTTTATAAAAGTGTAATTAGAGTAATTCTAGCTTATGCTTCAATAATCTGGTGGACTGCTTTAGACACTACTATAGGAAGTTCAGCGAACCTGCTGCTTGGGTATAAGTGGTGCCAAGTGTAGTACTTCAACCAAGGCTCTGGAAACGTTGCTAGATATTCCACCCATTGAAACATATTTACGATATGAGGCGGCGCTTACAGCCGAACGGCTTTTTACTTTAGGTAAACTGGAAGGTTATAAACAATCATAGGATGCGCCTGATGGTATACCAGACACACAATATGTCGGAAACTTTGAAACGATGATCCCAGATAGAATTTCTTGGTCAAGCGGAACATTACAGCAAATACCAGTAGGAATCCGTTGTTATACGGATGGCTCTAAATTAGGGGATAATAAAAAAACCACCGTTTTCCAAATCATAACACAAGCTTCAAGACAGAAGTAAATATGGGTGAGAGAATCCCATAAGACTTCTTCGAATACTAAAACAGTGGGTAGAACCACGAAAATCCTATGATGAGAGCAAGATGAAAAATCTCCTCAAAATGAGCAAGTCTGAAGTTAGTATGATAGTACGTATTCTGATTGAACACATAGAATTACGAGCACATTTATCCAAAATTGGACGTGCGGATTCAGACGTATGTAGACTATGCGGAGAGGATAGTGAAACTCTGGAGAACTTTCTTTGCCACCGTTCGTTCCTTGTACGAAAATTTCGTGTTTTATAGCTAAAAATATATATAAAAGGTTTTGGTTTAATGGAAACAACATTTTCCAAGACCAAGTTATGGAATTTAAAGATGTTTCACATAATTCCATTTCGTTCCCCTAAGGAAAACTATCGCCATTGGCTAATTTTTTTTTTACAAAGTTCATTCAAATTTTAGCAAAAGATACATTTCTACAACATTTTGCTTTTAAAAACTTAATTTTTAAAGTGTTTCATTAGATTCCATTATGTTTCTTGTAGGAAAATTTCGTGTTTTATAGCTTAAAAGAGTAATAAATTGTTCTGCCTTAATAAAGATTACATTTTCCAGCCCTTAATTTTGGAATTTAAACATGTTTCACCTAATTCCATTTCGTTCCCCTAAAGAATACTCACGATTGCCAAAATTTTTGTAGGAAATTTGTGTTAATTATAATAAAACCTACAAAAATGCAATATATTCCATTTTTAAATTGTCTCTACGACGTGTTTCATTCAATTCCAAAACGTTCCTAGAGCAAAAAATTCCAAATTTATATCGTAAAAGTTGTTAAAATCATATTTTTTGTAATATTTTGCAATTTTTGACATAAAATTCTTAAATTTTCTCATGTTTCACATAATTCCATATCGTTCCCTTAAGGAGAATTAACACAATTAGTTTACTTTTGGTAAAAAAACGTTCATAAATTTAGGCAATTCATAAAAATATAATGTTTTTCTTTTCAAAAACTGTGTTTTTGAAGTGTTTCATAAGATTCCATTTCGTTCCTGTTAAAAAAATTCAAAATTTATAGTTAAAAAGTGTTAAAATCATGTGGTTTGTGATAGATACGTCTTTTGGCATAAAATTCGGCTATGTAGATGTGTTTCACCAAATTCCATTTCGTTCCCCTAAAGAAAATTTGGCGAAAATACAATAATTTAGTTAAAAATTACATAATTTTTATAAAGTTAAAGCAAATTACTAACATCTGCTTTACAAAAACTGCATTTTAAGCATGTTTCACTAAATTCCATTATGTTCCCTTAACAACATTTTTTTAAAATATGAAAGTTTTAAATGATTTTCGTGTTGTGTCTCTTAAAATTGCCTTAGTTTTTTAGTGTTTCACTAAATTCCATTTCGTTCCATGCACAAAAAATTTTTTATTTTTAATAATTTTTAAAATCTTTTGAATCCCAAATGAAACACTTAACCAATCTATGTCGTTTATCAATAATATTTTAAACAGTTTCCTAATATGCAGACTACTTTTAGGAGTAAATTCTCTTTAAAAGTGTATACTTTTAGTTGCATACCTAAAAATATCTTCCCCATTTCCTTTATTTGATTATAAAATTTATAATATTTTCTTGTCTTTCTTAAACCACAAAATAAACACAACAATTTTAAAATCTTCATTTAACAGAATTTGCTAAATTTACATAATCCCGTTAGTTTTACTCGGCAGCAGAGTACAACTTATAAAAATAATATTATAAATAGAAAAACGTGTGCATAACAATAAGTTTAGTATTAAAATAAAATATTTATAAAATAAAAGCATACAAACACACACACACACATCTATTTTAAAACTAAAGCAAACATAAAAAGTATAATTTAGAAAAAAAGGTAAAGCATATTTTTAGGCTTTAATAGAAAACCAGCAACATATTAACAGGAATATAATAAAGATGTGTATGCTAAAACAAAACAGAAACGAAAGTGTTTAATATAAATCTATAAAAGATAATAATAGTTTTTCACCCTCACCTAATAGCAAGTGTTTTAAGTTTATTTTAAGCCATAAATACAAGTTAGCACAATGTAGCAGCATTTAAGGGAGAAAACTATAAATGTAGCTAAAACAAAAGCAAAGACCAATTAGTAAACATACACATGTACATAAGCTTTATAAAAGATATACTACATCCCTTAGTAAACTTCATATAAAACGAATAGGCTTTTACAGCATCCATTTGTGGTTCCCCATATAAAATTTTCTTATAAATAGAAAAGAATTTTTATATTTTTATACACCTCCACCATTCGTTGTTACAACTATCTTTAGATTTTTTTATAGGGGAAAATGTTATTTTTATTATTTGTAACTTAATACTGTAATTAGAGCTTTTAATGCCTAAAAATAGGCTTTAGATTTGCTATGTACAAGTAAACTTGCTTAAGGGTAAATTGTGTTCTTTTGCTGGCAATTAATACTTTTAAGGGTGCCATTAATTTAATAATTAGAGTAAGATAAAAGTTGCAAGTATTTTGCAGCAATTTATACTCTAGTCTAAAGACTAGATTATAGACTCGAATATAGACTAGATTCTAGGCTAGAATAGACTGTAGAGTAGACTATAGAATTGACTATAAACCACACTATAGACTAGATCATAGACTAGGCTATAGACTAGACTATAGACTAGGATATAAACTCGACTATAGACTAGACTATAGACTAGGATATAAACTCTAGATTCTAGACTAAAAAAGAATGTAGACTATAGACTAGCCTATAGACAAGACTTTAGACTATACTATAGACTAGACTACAGGCTAAACTATAGACTAAACTATAGACTAGACTATAGACTAGACTATAGACTAGACTATATACTAGACTATAGACTAGACTATAGACTAGACTATAGACTAGACTATAGACTAG
>NC_060950.1:63963449-63980862 GCF_022045245.1 Lucilia cuprina | reverse complement strand
ACAGAACTAGAACAGAACTAGAACAGAACTAGAACAGAACTAGAACAGAACTAGAACAGAACTAGAACAGAACTAGAACAGAACCAGAACAGAACTTGAATAGAACTAAAACAGAACTAAAACGAGAACAGAACTAGAACAGAACTAGAACACAACTAGAATAAAACTAGAACAGAACTAGAACAGAACTAGAACAGAACTAGAACAGAACTAGAACAGAACTAGAACAGAACTAGAACAGAACTAGAACAGAACTAGAACAGAACTAGAACAGAACTAGAACAGAACTAGAACAGAACTAGAACAGAACTAGAACAGAACTAGAACAGAACTAGAACAGAACTAGAACAGAACTAGAACAGAACTAGAACAGAACTAGAACAGAACTAGAACAGAACTAGAAGAGAACTAGAACAGAACTAGAACAGAACTAAAACAGAACTAAAACAGAACTAGAACAGAACCAGAACAGAACTAGAACAGAACTAAAACAGAACTAAAACAGAACTAGAACACAACTAGAATAGAACTAGAACAGAACTAGAACAGAACTAGAATAGAACTAGAACAGAACTAGAACAGAACTAGAACAGAACTAGAACAGAACTAGAACAGAACTAGAACAGAACTAGAACACAACTAGAACACAACTAGAACACAACTAGAACACAACTAGAACACAACTAGAACACAACTAGAACACAACTAGAACAGAACTAGAACAGAACTAGAACAGAACTAGAACAGAACTAGAACAGAACTAGAACAGAACTAGAACAGAACTAGAACAGAATTAGAACAGAACTAGAACAAAACTAGAACAGAACTAGAACAGAATTACAACACATTCGAAACAAAACTATAACAGAAATCGAACTGAACTAATGTATTTCTTAATAATTTATGACGTCACTAGTTATGAGGTCATTTGGGCAAACTTCTTGATAAACAGAATTTACCACACCATTTCATATAAAGTGTCTCCCATATCTGCCATACGCATTTTTGAAATACCACAAGATTAAAATTTCAATGTCTTACTAACAGGGCAAAGCAAAGAGAGTTAAACTTACACAGAGAGTGAGAACGAAAGAGAGATATAATTGAAAATAAATTGTGTAAGTTTACATGGTATGAATGAAAAAATGAGCCAGAAAAAAAGCTTTTTCTTGTTTGTTTGTTTACATTTTTCCCCCCTTTTTGGAAAAGAAGGTGTGTACGCCGAGGGGTTGGGTTCAAGTGGAATATGCTCTACATTATTGTTGTTGTTGTTGTTTTTATTTACATATAGAAAAATCTAAAAACACATTCCAATGCGGAAATCTAACAGTCGTAAAGAGACAAAGCTTATTTACTTATATATTTTTATTTGCTGGCTAATTGTTTTGATTGAAATTTGTAAAAATATAAACATATGTATGTATGTTTATACGTTGTAGAAGGCTTGTCTAATATGGTAATGAAATAAAATTTAATATTTTATTAAAAAAAGCTTTGGAAAAAAACACTAGATAACCACATTGTTGGTCAAATTGTGAGTCTTCAAATATCACATCAAATGCCTGGTTATTTTATAAACTTATTGTTTTTGTTTTGAAATGGGTTGTTGCTGTGTGAGTGTGTGTGAACGAACATGTGGTATTTTTTGTTTGTTTGTGTTTTTTTGTATGTCAAGTTCAACTGGTTTCAATTGGTGGTAATAGCGGCACATTTATTGATAGAAGATTTGCAAATAAATTGTATCTGGAAATCAAAATAATTTTGCAAATTGTTAATAATGTTTTTGTTTTTGTTACTGTAGATTCCATTTTATTAAAACAGTGTTTCATTCAATTCCATTTCTTTCCTCTGTCCAAAAAAGTTTAAAGTTTCTAAAATTTCACTTTGAATTTTAAACTTTTTAATATTATACAAAGTAAAACAAATTTTTTGACAAAAATTTCTAATGTTTCACTAAATTCCATTTCGTTCCTCTGTAAAAATTTTCAAAAACTTAACAAAATTTTAGGAAAAAAGTTTTAATTTATAATAATCTCCCATTTCGCTTCATTATTTTAAGGGTTTCATTCGATTCCGCAATATTCCTTTAATGTTTCATAAAATTCCATTTCGTTCCGCGCACGAAAATCTTAAAAAAACATTAAAACCAACGAAACATTTATTATTTTCACAATAATTGAGTAAATTTCTAACTTTTTCCTAATGTTTCACTTAATTTCATAACGTTCCTCTAGTTAAAAACCCTTGAAATTGTGTTAATTTCAAAAAAATACACTCAAAGTATGAAAAAGGAAATTTTATCTAACATTTTAATAAAAATTTGCAATGTTTCACTTAATTCCATTTCGTTCCACTTCTAGAAAACTTATTTAAATTTAAGTTTTAGCAAAAAAATATTTTGGTTTTGTATGGAAAATAATAAGGACAAGTTATATAGGCTTTATTTAACATGTTTCACTAAATTCCATTTCGTTCCCAGTTTAAAAATCTAAATTTTTGGGGCAAAAACTATAGGAAAAAATTTAAAAATGATTAACGAAATATTATAAATGACTTATTTACAAAAATCAAAGTGTTTAAATGTTAAATTTTTTCGTGTTTCATCAAATTCCATTTCGTTCCCTGTTTAAAATTGTTAAAATTGTGAGATAAATTGTGAACTTCTCTTGTTAATATAAGAAATTATTTGCTTAAATTATTAAATTTTTATTAATTTATCAGTGTTTCACTTAATTCCATTACGTTCCCTTTTGAAAAAACTCAAATTTTTAAGGTTTTATTAGCTTTTAATGTAAATATTTCCCCTGAGTTGCCTAACATTATTAAATCGTAATCTTTTAGGTAATGTTTCACTTAATTCCATTTCGTTCCTATTATAAAAATTTGAAATTTATTAGTTTTTATACTTTTATTTTGCTAATTTTTGAAATTATTTGTCTAAATTTAGTGAATTCTATGGATTTTGTCAGTGTTTCACTTAATTCCATTTCGTTCCTTTTATAAAATCATGTTAATTTTTAGGTCCTTTTGACTTATTTTGCTAAAATTTTATATTATTCTTGTAAATTGACAATTTTTTAAGTTTTTTTTCAGTGTTTGAATTGATTCCATTTCGTTCCTTTAACAAAAAATCAAAATTTTGAAGATGTTATCAGTTTATTTCAGTTGTTAATGTATTAGTATTAATAAATTATTAAATTTGTGAGATTTTGAAAGTGTTTCACTTGATTCCATTTCGTTCCTTTAACAAAATTTGTGAATTTTGAAGGGTTTTCTCAGTTAATTGACGTTTTAAAGAGATATTTTGAATAAATTATTAAATTTATAACAATTTTATAGTGTTTCACCTAATTCCATTTCGTTCCTCATGTTAAAAAGAGTTAAATTTATCAAGTTTTTTAGCTTATATTGGTAATATAAAGCAGTTTTTGCTAAAATTACACATTTTCGTTGTTTTTTTCAATGTTTCATTTGATTCCATTTCGTTCCTTTAACAAAAAATCTAAATTTTAAAGATTTTATCAGTTTGTTTTAGTTGTTGATGCATTAATTTTAAGAAATTATTAAATTCATAAGATATTGCAAGTGTTTCACTTAATTCCATTTCGTTCCTTTAAAGAAATTATTTAAAATGTTAAGGTTTTATGAATGAAATTGTGTTTTATAAGAAACATTTTTATTAAAGAATGAAATTTATTAAAACTTTTTAGTGTTTCAACTGATTCCATTTCGTTCCTCACGAAAAAATTTGATTTTTTTTACACTTTTAAGTTTTTTCTTTAATTTTAAACAATTAATTACACATTTTATTTAAAATTTCTTATCATTTTAACTCATTATTGTTTAATTGTTTAAACTAAGTATTATTTAATAAAGTTTTCTATATAAAGAAAGAAGCTTATCGGAATATGTATATGTATATAAATAGAAACTATAGATTTTGTTGTATTAGTAAAAAAAATTGACGTCAGTTTTTTCTAGATTAAATAATGATTTACTTCCTTGAACGTTTTTGTAAGAAAAATCTTTGTATAATTTCTTCCATTACGTTTTAGTTTGTGAGAAATTTTCGTTTTTGAGACAATTTCTGACAATGTTTCACTAAATTCCATTTCGTTCCATTGGTAATTACTCTATTATAGAGTAGTATAAACTTATTTTTTATTAGGCCATGGTTTTCTTATGTTTCTCTGCCATTTTGTTACTCTTCGTTTTCTGTGCTTATATCTTCAGCGAATATTTTTGTTATTTCTAATATTCCACAATAAAATTTTTCACTTGCATTGCATTTTTAGTGTTGTTTACATTTAATTTTTGAACAACAAATAAACAATATGCTTAGTCATGCTTTGTAATATGCCAACATTATTTCTTGTTATCTTTTCAATAAATTCAATTCAAAAACTATAAATATTTAATGTGTGGTAATTATAAAGTAAATTATTAAGCATTTCCAAAAGCTTTAAAAAATATTAAAAATTTTTTGTTAAATAAACATTTGACAAAAAGACAAAAAAAAAAAAAAAAATAAATAAATATGCATAAAAATAGCGAGACAAGTTTTGCCAAGAACGTGTTTAAAATTTAACAATGATTTCATATTATTGTTAATACGCTCGTTTAGGCGTTTTATTTGTTTAACTGTCTACAATCGGTTTTTGTTTAAATTCTTTAAGTTATATTCTTTTTTGACAAAATAACAAATAATACGTGAGTAATTTGTTGTTTTTCTTTTTTTTTGAAAGAGATAAAGATTAGATTCAAAGTTTCTGTTTATGAGCTCTACAATAAATGCATTAATAATAATGCATTATTAATAACTTTATTAAAGTTGCTAAGTGTTCGTTTCTTAATTAAGCAATAGGTAACAATATGAAACGAAATGGAAACAAAGTGAAACATGACTAATTTACTTGAAATCTTAAGTAAAAATAATGATTCCTAATGATTTTGTAAGAAAATTTAACAAAATTCATGTAAAATATGAGAATATTAGGAATGGAACAAAATGAAATCAAGTGAAACACGATGAAAACACACTTAATCTCAAGTAAATTTATTGTTCCAATAAGTTTTGTAAGAAACATTAGCAAAATTTGAGAAAAACAAAAGAAAATTATAATTGGAATGAAATGGAATCAAGTGAAACACAATGAATTCATTCTTAATCTCAATTAAATTCATTGTTCCAATGAGTTTTGTAAGAAAAATTGGTAAAATTTGAGAAGAATATAAGAAAATTATAATCGGAACGAAATGGAATCAAGTGAAACATGTCAAAAACACCCTTAATATTAAGTATAGTTCTAATTACTATCAATAATGTAAGAAAAATTGTCAAAATTTAAGAAAAATAAAGGAAAATTATAACTGGAACGAAATGGAATTAAGTGAAACACAATGAATTCACTCTTAATCTCAAGTAAATTTATTGTTCCAATAAGTTTTGTAAGAAAAGTTAAGAAAATTTGAGAAGAATATAAGAAAATTATAAATGGAACGAAATGGAATCAAGTGAAACATGACAAAAACACTCTTAATCTTAAGTAAAGTTCTAAATACTATTAATAATGTAAGAAAAATTAGTAAAATTTAAGAAAAATAAAAGAAAATTATAACTGGAACGAAATGGAATCAAGTGAAACATGGAAAAATATAATAAAAAAATTGCTTCAAATTTTAAAAAATTCATTAAACTACTTAGCTATTATAAAACAAATACCAACATTTTACTTAAAAGTATGAAATTTTTACGTGGAACGAAATGGAATTAAGTGAAACACTGCAAAAATTTGTGTAAAATTTGCCCAAAAACTAGATTTTTTTTTTAAAATAATATAAGAAATTCGAAATTTGTAGTCAATTCCGAAGAATTTTTAAAAGGGAACGAAATGGAATTATTTGAAACACTAGAAAAATTAGCTTTAAACTAAAAAAATATGTTTTTTGAAGTTTTTGATAGAAAATGAGTATAAATTAAGAATAAATTTCATGGTTTTAAAAAAATGCTAAGGGAACGAAATGGAATTAAGTGAAACAGTAGAAAACTTGCTTTTTTAAATTTTTTAAATTAAAGAAATTTATGTTTTGTTAAGTTTAAGATAAAAATTTATCATAAATTTTTTAGAAAAAATTTCAAGAGGAACGAAAAGGAATTGAGTGAAACAGTAGAAAATTGGGTTTTAACTAAAGAATCTTATGTTTTCGGAAGTTTTAAATAAAAATTGAGTATAAATTTCACGGTTTTTAGATAAAATTGCAAGGGGAACGAAAAGGAATTGAGTGAAACAGTAGAAAATTTGGTTTTAAGTTAAGAAATTTATGTTTTTTTGAAGTTTTAGATAGAAAATGAGTACAATTTAAGCATAAATTTCATGGTTTTTAGAAAAAAATGCAAGGGGAACGAAATGGAATTTAGTGAAACAGTAGAAAAATTGGTTTTAAATTAAAGAAATTTATGTTTTCTTGAGTTTTAGATAAAAAAGAGTATAAATTCAGTATAAATTTCATGGTTTTTTTAGAAAATATACAATGGGGAACGAAATGGAATAAAGTGAAACAGTACTAAAATAGGTCTTAAGCTAAAGAAAATTATATTTTCATAAGATTTAAATAAAAATTTAGTATAAATTTTGCGATTTTTAGATAAAATTGCAAGGGGAACGAAATGGAATTTGGTGAAACAGTAGAAAAATTGGTTTTAAACTTAAGAAATTTATGTTTTATGAAGTTTTAGATAGAAAATTAGTATAAATAAGCATACATTTCATGGTTTTTAGAAAAAAAATGCAAGGGGAACGAAATGGAATTTAGTGAAACAGTAGAAAAATTAATTTTAAATTAAAGAAATTTATGTTTTCTTGAGTTTTAGATAAAAAAGAGTATAAATTCAGTATAAATTTCATGGTTTTTAGAAAATATACAATGGGGAACGAAATGGAATAAAGTGAAACAGTACTAAAATAGGTCTTAAGCTAAAGAAAAATATATTTTCATAAGATTTAAATAAAAATTGAGTATAAATTTTGCGATTTTTAGATAAAATTGCAAGGGGAATGAAATGGAATTTGGTGAAACAGTAGAAAAATTGGTTTTAAACTTAAGAAATTTAGGTTTTATGAAGTTTTAGATAGAAGATTAGTATAAATAAGCATACATTTCATGGTTTTTAGAAAAAAATGCAAGGGGAACGAAATGGAATTTAGTGAAACAGTAAAAAATTAATTTTAAATTAAAGAACTTTATGTTTTCTTGAGTTTTAGATAAAAAAGAGTATAAATTCAGTATAAATTTCATGGTTATTAGAAAATATGCAATGGGGAACGAAATGGAATTTAGTGAAACAGTAGAAAAATTGATTTTAAACTAAAGAAAGTTATAATTTTTTAAGTTTTAGATAAAATTGAGTAACAATTTTGCGCTTTCTAGATAAAAATGCAATGGGGAACGAAATGGAATTTAGTGAAACAGTAAAGAAATTGATTTTAAACTAAAAAATTTATGTTTTCCTTTGTTTTGAATACAAATTTATCATAAATTTAAAGTTTCTTAAAATAAATTTCAAGGGGAACGAAATGGAATTTAGTGAAACAGTAAAGAAATTAGTTTAAAACTAAAGAAATTTATGTTTTCTTAAGTTTTAGTTACAAATTTATAATAAATTTCATGTTTTATAGAAATAATAAAAAGAGGAACGAAATGGAATTTAGTGCAACATCTTTAAAATCTTTGCAAAACTTAATGTAATGTATTTTTCTGTTGTATTAACTAATAATGAGCAATTTTATGTTGCAAATTTCGACATTGTTTAAAGAGGAACAAAATGGAACTTAAAGAAACATAAGAAAAAACGACTTCAAACTGCAAAAGGTCAATATTTCTATAATAAAACTACAAATAATGTGCAATAGAATTGTTTTCTCATCGTAAACAATACTTTTTTTGAAATTAAAAACGCATCTGTTTCAACGTGTTTTGTTGTTTTTTCTTTATTATAGATTTGTCATATTTGATAATTTATGATTAAGAAATTGCGTTTTAATTTATTTGCAAAAAAAAAACACTTGCAAATTTGTTCAGGGTTCAGTTATACAATTATTCTACGCACCCCAAAATCGTACATACTTACGCTACGAAAACTTGTAGGGGGGGAACTGTTTATGTTTTCACAAAAACGAAAACACGCCTCTTGCTGTACTTCCTAATCATTTCCAAACATTTATTTTTAAGTATGACGCGTACTACCACACTGAATTAGCCTTGAAGTAGGCCTCCCCTTTAAGATGTTTATGGAACAAAGGAGAGCGTTAGAGGAAGAGAGAGTTTAGAGAGCGAAGTTAAATTTGATTAGATTTTCATAGAAGAAATTAATCTACATATTGTGAGTATTACGCAAAGAACAAAATACTATAAAGGTCAAAGTTTTGTAGTAAATTTAACAGGGATGGGAATATTGTATAGAATAAGAGATAGGAATGAAATGGAATTAAGTGAAACATTTAAAGATTTTGATCAAATTAGTGTAATAATAAGAGTTCATAGAATTTTGTTTCACGATTAAGATTTAATGCAAGGAACGAAGTGGTATTTCGTGAAACATCTGAACCATAAACCAAAAACATATTTACCTAGGGACACATTGTATTTAAAGACTTATCCACCATTTAACCACTAACTTCACCACATCGACTATACACCACTAAGCAAAGATCTCAACCAAATAGCAAAGACACCTGCCGGAGGTCTGAGTTTTTGCTTTAGAGTAAAAGTGTTGCCAGAATTGAGTTTTTTTTACTTAAGCAGAGTTGGGAATTGGAAAATTTTTGTTATAAATATAAAATTTAAGAAAAAATTGTAAAAGGAACAAAATGGAATTTATTGAAACATTATAAAATTATACAAGTTATTAAAGAAAAGTTTTTTTTGTTCATAGAATTAGAAATAGATGTGAAAATCTAAAAAATAAAATCAATAAATTTCATCAAGGAACGAAATGGAATTTCGAGAAACACAGCAAAAAAAGGATAATAGTAAAAATTCTTAGAGAGACGTAATGGAATTCAGTGAAATCCAGTAAAAATTGTTTCAAACTGCTGGAATGTTATGAAAACTTAATAGTTTCAGTAAAATTTAAAGAAAATTTTAGTAAAAATCATAAAATTTGCTAGAGGAACAAAATGGAATTAAGTGAAACACAAAAAAAGTAGTCTCTAATATGAAAAATTGCCGGAATATTATGAAAACTTAATAGTTTCAGTAAAATTTAAAGAAAATTTAAATAAAAATCATAAAATTTGCTAGAGGAACAAAATGGAATTAAGTGAAACACAACAGCAAGTAGTTTCTAATATTAAAAAATACTTATTTTCTATTGAAATAGAAGACTTTTGTGAAAAGAAACATTTAAATTAAAAAATGTGTTATAGGAACGAAATGGAATTTAGTGAAACACGGTAAAAAATTGTTCCAAACTACAGGAATGTTATAAAACTTAATAGTTTTAGTAAAATTAAAACAAAATTGAATAAAAATCATAAAACATACTAGAGGAACGAAATGGAATTAAGTGAAACATAGCTAAAAATTACAGCAGACCAAAGGAAACTAACAGTTTTTACTTGTTGAGCGAGAAATATACAGAAATTTAAGTATTTTAGTGATATTTAAACTTGGAACGAAATGGAATCAAGTGAAACATGTTATAAATTTAACTTTAAATTGAAAAATTAATTGCTTATTCCTTAAATATTTAATTTTAATTGTAGAAATTTTATATTTTTCGTAAATTGATGAGTTTTGGTAAGAGGAACTAAATGGAATTTGGTGAAACACTATAGAAATATGTTCTTAATTGCAAAAAGTTAATTATTTTTAACAATTTTATTACAAATTATATTATTGTTAATTAAAAATCATAAAACATACTAGAGGAACAAAATCGAATTTTGTGAAACATGTTTAAAATTAGTCTCTTTGTTGAAAAACCTGTTGCTATTTCATAAAATATTTGATTCACAAGGAGAAAAGCCTTTAATTTTCGCAAATTAATGAAGTTTTTTGAGAGGAACGAAATGGAATCAAGTGAAACATATATGAAAAATGTCTTTTAATTAAAAAATCTATTCCAATTTCTTTTAATATTCTATCCTTTGGGTAAAAATTCTTTATTTTTCGCAAATTGATTAAGTTTTTTAGAAGGAACGAAATGGAATATAGTGAAACATGTTTAAAAACTGTATTTTAGTTCAGAAACTTATTACTGTTTTATTAAATATTCCATCTACTGGTTGAAAATTCTTCATTTCTCCAAATTGATGAAGTTTAGTGAAAGGAACGAAATGGAATCTAGTGAAACATGTTTAAAAAATGGAAAATCCTATTCACATTTCTTCAAATATTCGAACTATTTTATAAAAATTCTTTATTTTTTTTTTTTTTAATTTGATAAAGTTTTGTGAGGGGAACGTAATGGAATTTTGTGAAACATAGTAAAAAAGTAGCCTAGACTAAAGCAAATTTCTTGTTCTTACTTATTAAAACGAAAATAGGTTTAAATACAAGTAGTTTTTTCTAAATTTATACTTGGAACGAAATGGAATGAAGTGAAACATGTTAAACATTTTTCTTAACATAGAAAATTTTATTACGATATCTTTAAATATTCAATCTATTTCATAAAAACTCTTTATTTTTTCAAAATTTATAAAGTTTGGTAGGAGGAACGAAATGGAATTTTGTGAAACATGTTTAAAAAAGTAAAACAGACTAAAGGAAATTTCTAGTTCTTACTTATTAAGTCGAAAATATGTTTAAATGCATGTAGATTTTTAAAATTTAACCTTGGAACGAAATGGAATTAAGTGAAACATGTTAAAAAATTGTCTTTAAATGGAAAATCTTATTGATATTTCTTCAAATAATTAATCTATTGTAGAAACTGAAACTTTTACTAAAATTTATGAAATTTTTGGGGAAGGAACAAAATGGAATTAAGTGAAACATGTCTAAAATAAAACACAAACTTAGGAAAATGAATTACTTTTACTAGTTGCTTTAAAAATTTTAGTTTTTAGTGATATTTAGTGAAACATGTTAAAACATTGTCTGTAAAGAGAAAAACCGATGGATTTTTCTTAACAGAAAACGTTAGTGTTATGAAAACTATAACTTTTCCATCCCTGATTCACTTTCTCTCATTCCCATACAAACGTACACACCCACCGTATTCACCGCTACACTTTAACAACAACATTTAAATGTTTCTCATCAACATCATACTCTTAAAACGGTTACACTAATAGCATGCCATGTCAGGCTGGCAATGAACTAGTTTTTTGTACTCTATATAATGACAACAACAACAACAGCAACGACAACAATAAAATGTACTAACAACAGCAACTACCACGACAATATTGGGAATATGCAACATTAGGTAACAAAACACTTTAGAAAACAAACTCTTTTTTCGTGGATGTTTTACTTGTTATTATTGTGTTTTGTTTTTCCTCTAACTGCAGTTGTTGTTGTTTGCCTTTTCTTTTTTTTTGCTGCTCTATATTGTTATGGACTTGAACTTTTGCAACACAAAATAAACTTTAAGCTTAAAAACAACATGGTCGTCGACGTCGTCATCGTCATCAAGTAGAAACACGAAAAAAAATCCAACATAAGAAAGAGTAAAAATAAAAACAAAAAAATACTTTAAAAAGCCGTTATGAGAGCAATTCAAAACAACAACAAAAACAATAATAACACAGAAAAACAACTTATTTTTGATTTATTAACTCAAGGTTATGACAGGAAAAAATACAAAACTTATTTTTTGATAAATATTAACAAAGACACACACAAATAATATCAGAAACAACAAAAAAAAAATAACAAAAATAAATAAACCTCTTTTAACCTAAAAAATTTTATTGACAACAACTTAAGAAATTGCTCTTATCAAACTTACGTTAAAAGCCCTAAAAAACTAAATTTAAAAAAATTAAAAGAAAAACTAAACATTTTAAAAATGTAATTTCTTGCGCCTAAAATTATGTTTCCCAAATTTCCTTTAAAGTTTCACAATTTTTTTATTAACAATTTAATTAATTAGATTTTTAATTAATTAATGAAATTTTCATAACAATAATTTCATTAATATGTATTTTCATATGTTGTATTCATGTTGGCTTGTGCATGTTTGTTTAATTATACATACATGTGTATGTGTGTGTTATTTTCTGTGCATTTGTGTTCAGCTTTTGTTTATTATTTAATTATAAATATAATTTGTTTATTTAATAAATTTTATTTCACAAAGTTTTTTTTTATTTATTGCTATTTAAAGTGTGTGTGTATCTGTATGTGTATGCGGTTCATTCACACTCAAACAAATTAAAACTCTCATTATAAATTTATACGATTTTTTGTACTTGTTTAAAGAAAGAAATTATTACATAAAACTGTTGTTAGAAGTTTAATTAGCAATAAATTTAACATTTTATATAATTTTTATAAATATTTTCAATGAAATATTTAAACTTCCACAGATCTATAGCAGAGAAGTGGAAAAGAACTAAAATATGAACAGAAATAGAGCGAGCTAGACAGAATTAGAACATAAATAGAAAAGAACAGAAAAAACAGAACTCGAACAGAGCTAGAACAGTACTAAAACAGAACTAGAACAGAACTAGAACAGAACTAAAACAGAAGTAGAACAGAACGAGAACAGAACTAGAACAGAACTAGAACAGAACTAGAACAGAACTAGAACAGAACTAGAACAGAACTAGAACAGAACTAGAACAGAACTAGAACAGAACTAGAACAGAACTAGAACAGAACTAGAACAGAACTAGAACAGAACTAGAACAGAACTAGAACAGAACTAGAACAGAACTAGAACAGAACTAGAACAGAACTAGAACAGAACTAGAACTAGAACTAGAACAGAACTAATTTTCAATAAAAAATGTCTCAAAAAAGTTATGTTGCAAGAAAATTTAATATATTTTCTTTATATTCGATCCACTAACTGTCAAAGTGATTCCCGTCCCTCTTCGTTTTTGTAATCAAATCAAAAACCCATTTTGTCATTTTTCGGTTTTTGATTAATCAAAATAAAATCTATTTGTCATCAAACAAAGTCTCATTGTAAATTTATGATTTTTTCTTTCGGATGTTTATTTATTTATTTTATTTTAAATGACAGTTTAGTTTAAGGACAAAATACACAAACGTACCACCACCAATCCATAGCAAAGCAATCTATTCAAACAACTGCAACAACAAATACAATAATAAGAATTTTAAGGATTCTTTGGAAAACAGTTAAATAAATATAATAAAGAGATAAGAAACATATTTTTTCTAACAAAAAAAAGAAGAGTTATAAATGATAAATAATAGTAAAACATTAATCAATACGAGTTATGAAGCTTCCCAAACTCATGCCGATGGCAGAGATTAATTTTTAAACAAATTGTTTAAATATAAACTCTATAAATGGTACAATTATGAGGGTTCAATATGGAATTTATAATTTTTATTTAAGAACATAATGTTTTTTTAAAGGTACTTTTGAGAAAGTACTTTTTCAAAAGTACCTACTTTTATTCAACTGTCGCTTTAAATTATTCAAAACAAAGTGTCAGTTTGGTCTACCTTTTCACTTTCTCACTACATCCGGTGTCATCAGTTAGCAAAAACAAAAAAAAAAAAAAAAAAAAAATAGTAGCAAACAGCAAACAACAATAACAAACAAAAAGTTGTGTTGTATTTTTAATAGTTGTACATTATTTATGTTTTTATCTTTATATACAGATTTTATTACAATGTAAGAGAGAGTTTGTGTGTATGTATGTGTGACGTTAAAAATGTTCTTATTATTCAAATAGTAGTTGTTGTTGTTTTCTATACTTATAATATTTGTTGTTATTTTTGTTATTAGACGAACATGCTCATGTAGGTCTGTTCCTAAATGCTTGTGTTATTTTTGTTGCTTCCCTTTTTTTCTATCTATTTCCTCTATGATATGTGTTGTTGTTTGTGTGTGTTTCGTATAAGGAAAGTGAGTATTTAACCTTAGTTTATTTATATTATTTTGTTGTTTCACTTCTTTACTTTCCTGCTCAAATAATAAAACACTTAAATGCTGAAAAAACAACAACACAAGTTTGAGGTACCACTCTCACATACCTTGTATATGTTGGTGTTTAAAAGGAGGTTCTGATAGGGAAGGAAATATGTGTGAGTTTAACTGTGGGATCGAGTAGTTATGTTGTTGTCAAGTTCTGATATAGTTTTAGTTTTGTTCTAGTAAAGTTTAAATTTAATTCAACTTCAGTTTAGTTGAGTTTAAGTTAGTGGACACCTTTCTTAAATTCAGATGAGCTATTAATGAGTTTAGGTGAGTTGTTCTTGAGTTCTAATTAGGTCCCAATTGAATTCTAATGTAGTTCCTGGTGTGTTCTAGTTCAGTTCTAATTCAGTTCTAGTTCAGTTCTAGTTCAGTTCTGGTTCAGTTCTAGTTCAGTTCTAGTTCAGTTCTAGTTCAGTTCTAGTTCAGTTATAGTTCAGTTATAGTTCAGTTCTAGTTCAGTTCTAGATCAGTTCTAGTTCAGTTCTAGTTCAGTTCTATTTCAGTTCTAGTTCAGTTCTAGTTCAGTTCTAGTTCAGTTCTAGTTCAGTTTAGTTTATTTATATTATTTTGTTGTTTCACTTCTTTACTTTCCTGCTCAAATAATAAAACACTTAAATGCTGAAAAAACAACAACACAAGTTTGAGGTACCACTCTCACATACCTTGTATATGTTGGTGTTTAAAAGGAGGTTCTGATAGGGAAGGAAATATGTGTGAGTTTAACTGTGGGATCGAGTAGTTATGTTGTTGTCAAGTTCTGATATAGTTTTAGTTTTGTTCTAGTAAAGTTTAAATTTAATTCAACTTCAGTTTAGTTGAGTTTAAGTTAGTGGACACCTTTCTTAAATTCAGATGAGCTATTAATGAGTTTAGGTGAGTTGTTCTTGAGTTCTAATTAGGTCCCAATTGAATTCTAATGTAGTTCCTGGTGTGTTCTAGTTCAGTTCTAATTCAGTTCTAGTTCAGTTCTAGTTCAGTTCTGGTTCAGTTCTAGTTCAGTTCTAGTTCAGTTCTAGTTCAGTTCTAGTTCAGTTATAGTTCAGTTATAGTTCAGTTCTAGTTCAGTTCTAGATCAGTTCTAGTTCAGTTCTAGTTCAGTTCTATTTCAGTTCTAGTTCAGTTCTAGTTCAGTTCTAGTTCAGTTCTAGTTCAGTTCTAGTTCAGTTCTAGTTCAGTTCTAGTTCAGTTCTAGTTCAGTTCTAGTTCAGTTCTAGTTCAGTTCTGTTCAGTTCAGTTAGTTCAGTTCTAGTTCAGTTCTAGTTCAGTTCTAGTTCAGTTCTAGTTCAGTTCTAGTTCAGTTCTAGTTCAGTTCTAGTTCAGTTCTAGTTCAGTTCTAGTTCAGTTCTAGTTCAGTTCTAGTTCAGTTCTAGTTCAGTTCTAGTTCAGTTCTAGTTCAGTTCTAGTTCAGTTCTAGTTCAGTTCTAGTTCAGTTCTAGTTCAGTTCTAGTTCAGTTCTAGTTCAGTTCTAGTTCAGTTCTAGTTCAGTTTTAGTTCAGTTCTAGTTCAGTTCTAGTTCAGTTCTAGTTCAGTTCTAGTTCAGTTCTAGTTCAGTTCTAGTTCAGTTCTAGTTCAGTTCTAGTTCAGTTCTAGTTTAGTTCTAGTTCAGTTCTAGTTCAGTTCTAGTTCAGTTCTAGTTCAGTTCTAGTTCAGTTCTAGTTCAGTTCTAGTTCAGTTCTAGTTCAATTTTCAAATTTAGTTTTAGGTACTTATTTACTTTATTTTGTCCCACTGTTAATTTTGCATGCATTTATACATGGTACTTAAATCAAGGCATCTGCCAGTTATTATTGTTGTTGTTACTGTCCTCCTCTCTTTATATTTTCGCTCACTGGCTGTTGTTGTTATTTTTGTTTTTGATTGTATGAAATACTCAATGTTCATGTACATCATTGTTAGTGTCAATCAATTTAAGCGCCTTGAGGTATGTGAAGAAAAAAACCTAAGAAAAGAAGACACTACTACATGTATTTCATTTTATTTTGTCTTCTTTATTTATTTTGTTGTTGTTATAGATGTAGGGGTATATGGTTAGTTATAGGAATTGACTACGTATATTAGGTTACAACAAATATTCATACGCATACGTATGTTTGGTTGATAGTCTTTAGTATGTATAACTTTGTATGTATGTATGTATGTATGTATGTATGTATGTATGTATGTATGTATGTATGTATGTATGTATGTATGTATGTATGTATGTATGTATGTATGTATGTATGTATGTATGTATGTATGTATGTATGTATGTATGTATGTATGTAAATTGTTGTTAAGTCTCAAAAGGCAAAAATATGATGATGGCTGAATGATGTGTATGATCATAATGATAATGCTTTTGTATGTTTACAAGTACTAAATACTATATATGTATATGTGTACGTACATCAACGATAACAACAATATCAGCAACATTGCAATTTAAGAAAAAATGCTATTATTAATGTTAAAACTACAGCTATAAATTTGAGGCATTAGGCTGGTCTTTATAATGTGGCCAAAATTAAAACTTTTAAATAGGAAAATAAAAAAGTTCAATGGTAAACAGTTTCATATATAATTTACCAGTAAAACCTTTTATTTGACGTCATGCTATTAAACGTACATATGTATCGCTATGTTTGTGTAATTTTCATCTGCTGCTGTCTTTAAGTATTTTGTAAATGTATTAGTCATTGTGAAAACATGATGTAGTAGATGCTGTCTTTACAATAAAACTGTGTATTTAATATCTCTCATATTTTATTAAAAATTTTTGGTGTTTTTTATTCGCAGCAAAACAAAATTCCTAAGTAAAATATTTAATGCAATGAATGAAATCTTCTTTTGTTTAAGTAGAATAGGAAAAAGATTAAAGGCAAACAAAAAAATAATAAAAAATTGTGATAAAAACTTAAATTTCATATGATGAATTTCATGCTCTTTTTTTAAGTGACAATTATTGTAGAATTATAGAAATTTTTCTACACAAATATTAATGTTTTCTAAAAGAACTTCACGGTTTAGTTCTAGTTTTAATAAATAAGAAAATAAGAACAAATACGTATGATTAATTTAATTTTTATGTAAATTATAAATACAATATACGTTATGTTTTCATTCTGTTTTAGTGCTGATATTGCTCAGCTCGGGTTCCGTTTTATTTCTGTTCTAGTTCTGTTCTAGTTCTGCTCTAGTTTTGTTCTAGTTCTGTTCAAGTTCTGTTCTAGTTCTGTTCTAGTTCTGTTCTAGTTCTGTTCTAGTTCTGTTCTAGTTCTGTTCTAGTTCTGTTCTAGTTCT
>NC_060950.1:63961244-63963349 GCF_022045245.1 Lucilia cuprina | reverse complement strand
CAATTTTATTCGGAATTTTCTCAATTTCATATTGAAAATCACTATTTCATTTGGAATTTTCTCAATTTAATGGGTAATGTTCCCAATTTCAATTAAAAATGGTGTAGAATGGAACAGAACTGAAGCGCTTTTATTAGTCGCTGTTACTTAAGTTTTCAAACAATCTTTTTAATTCGTTTTTGTAAGGTTTGTCTTCTAAAATCCCTTAAAGGACAAATTTCTTTTCAATCTTTTTTTTTATTTTTGCATTTCAGGCACACACTTGAAACATTATAAAATTTCTATACATGTTAGTGTGGTTCTGATAGTTTTAGTTTTGTTGTAGTTGTTGTCGTTGTTATTCACCAAGTGCATGCATTTACTTAAATTGTATTTATTTGAATGTTGAGTATTTTGTCTCTGTATTTTAGTGATGATTGTATAGGAAAGAGAATGGTAGAGGAGGAGTAAGTGAAATTGTGGCTTTGTGTACGTGTGAAAGTAAAAGATCTTAGTGTTTAGTTTAAAGCCGATGAGACAGTAAGTCTTGCTGTTGTTTTTTGTTGTTGCTGTTGTATCACTTAAAAATAATAAAGAGAAAAATATGGAAAAATAAAGAAATAAAACACGTTGAGAGAAAACAACGTGTGTGAATAAAAATTTCACTATAATTGAAGTGACGTTTATGAATGTCATATGTTTTTACAGATTTTCTGCTGCTGTTGTGTTGTTTTTTTATATGTATATATATTTTTTTTATTTTTGTAAATGAATGCCAAAGTGTGTTTGTATTAATTTTTCTATATATATTTTTTTTCTCTTTTTTAAGAATTTCAAGGTTACTTTGAATACAGTAGTAGTTTGTATTGCATTGTATTGTATATTCATATAATTTTGTCTATAAGTCTGTATGTATTGGGAGACAAGGGTGTTCGGGTGGGTGTCTAGTTGTGTATGTATGAAATTTATCTTCATAAGTCAATGTAGACAAATAATTGCATGCCAGTTGAAAGGACATTTAGATAGAGGGAGCAGGAAACGGGTGCAGAAAGCCAGCATGGCAAAATAGTAGCTGATTGCGCGCTCTGCTGCTTGTTAAGAGTAGTTGAGTTTTAACAATCATAAGTTTGCTTAAATTTTTTGTCTTAACGAGAGTGTCCTGAAAAAGTCGTTTGAAAAAGAAAGTAATTTTCAGTAAAATACCTAAAATGAAAACCAGCCATTGACTTTTAAACTATAGCAGTTTGTCTGTAGACAACTTAATTTAAACAACTTCAAAAACTGCCTATCTTTACATCCTCCAACACCCCCACAAACATTAGTAGTTAGTATGATTGTAGGTGTTTTTTTTTTTTATTCTCTACGTTACTAATTAAAATGCACGCAATGCATCAACAAAAACAAATAAAACATGTCGTATAAAACATGTTGAGTTAAAGCTCACATACACACACAATACCCACTCTTCCCCCAGACATATACATACATGAACACAACACAATAACGTCAATGTAAATGTTTGTAGTTGTTGTTGTTGTCGTTGTTCCACATTGAATGAATGAACACCAACAGACATGTGTAGATTCATAAATAATGACTCTGGGTTTGTTGTCATCGTGCTTTAATTTGTGATAAACTGGCAAGTTTTGGCTGTAGAGCCAGTGGTTGTTGAATGGATGGAAGGAAGGGCTGGTTGTGAAATTTTGTTCATTATTTCTTATTTTTTGTATTATTATTATGTTAAGAATTTATTTAAGAAATTATGAATGTTCTTTCTTTATGAATTAAATTTTTGTTTACACAAATAACAATTTTAATAAATATGAAATGAAATAACAGAAAAATGCGTATGATTTATATTTAATACTCACATGCATTATAAATAAAGTATACGTCATGTTTTAGTTCAGTTTTAATTTAGTTTTATATCAGTTTTACTTCAGTTCTAGATTAATAAGAGCCCAGATTTAGTTCAGTTCTAGTTCAGGTCTTGTTCCGTTCTAGTTCAGTTCCAGTTTAGTTCTAGTTCTAGTTCAGTTCTAGTTCAGTTCTAGTTCAGTTCTAGTTCAGTTCTAGTTCAGTTCTAGTTCAGTTCTAGTTCAGTTCTAGTTCAGTTCTAGTTCAGT
>NC_060950.1:63959848-63961144 GCF_022045245.1 Lucilia cuprina | reverse complement strand
CTAGACTATAGACTAGACTATAGACTAGACTATAGACTAGACTATAGACTAGACTATAGACTAGACTATAGACTAGACTAGACTATAGACTATACTATAGACTAGACTGTAGACTATACTATAGACTAGACTGTAGACTATACTATAGACTAGACTATAGACTGGACTATAGACTAGTCCACACTATAGGCACAGACTATACAGTTTTGTAGTATAGTCTATGGTCCATCTGTATTCTAATGTTTATAGTCTAATCTGTGGTCTTTTTAATAGTCTAGTCTAGTATATAGTCTAGATATGAAGTCTTCTTTACATTATATTACAACTTCTACCAGGAATGGTATGATGTTTATGTTTTACAACTGTTACACACTCACACACCACTTTAATCTACCACAATAATAAAAAAAGAACTCAGAAAATATTGCCACAATGTTATTCCTTCGAGAAGTTTCTAGAATTTTGTTGGTTTTTTTATTTTGTAATAATCGTTTTTTATTTAAAAACCCAAAAGCTTGTAAAATTTGTTTTATTAAAAAACCTTAAGCTTATAAAAATTGTTTTATTACAATCACCTTGGTATTGTTGTAAATTTTTTTTTAATAATTTAAAATAATTATTTTACATTTGCCAAAATTACTACAGCAAAAACACTATTTTCAACATCATTATAAACAATTTACTTATTTAAACACTTGCTGTTGATTTAAATTTATTGTTTAAAATAATTTATTTAATTCTTTACACTTGTTTTCCGAAATTTGTTTTGGTTTTATTTTTTTTTAATTGTTTTATCATTTAATTTATTTATTTATATTTATTTTTGCCTTTCTTCACAACAAACACGTTCGTTGTTTCTGCGCAAATTTACAAACTAAAACTGACAGCAATAAAATTGAAGAAAAAAGTGGGTAGTGGCACCACCATATCACGTTAAAGAGTATTACGTACTACGATTGACTACTACTGACTGCTGCTTCTTCTCCTTATTCCACATCAACTGCCTCTGACACTTATGTATGTATGTGCTATGTTCACGTACATTCCGGGAAGCTTTTACTATATATTTTGTATTGCTTGTGATCTACTAGCAACAACAATGAATGATAACAAACATATTTTTTTACAGCTGACATATTATGATACAGAAAAATCACACCATATCTTGTGGAACCAATAAAAGCTTTATTAAACAGACAATCGAAAATTTTAAAATCAAAACTTGTACATTTTTTTTAGTTCAAAAAAAGAGAAAGAGAGAAAGATATAGAGAAGAGAGTATTTGGATAAAATTTT
>NC_060950.1:63932910-63959748 GCF_022045245.1 Lucilia cuprina | reverse complement strand
AGTCTATAGTCTAGTCTATAGTCTAGTCTATAGTCTAGTCTATAGTCTAGTCTATAGTCTAATCTATAGTCTAGTCTATAGTCTAATCTATAGTCTAGTCTATAGTCTGTTCCATGGTGTAGTCCATAGTCTAGTTTTTAGTCTAGTCTATAGCCCTATAGTCTATATAGTTTTGTCTATAGTCTATTCTACAGTCTAGTATATAGTCTAATCTAGTCTAGAGTATAGTCTAGTCTATAATCTAATCTATAGTCTAGTCTATAGCCTAGTGTATAGGCTAATCTATAGTTAAGTCTACAGTCAAGTCTATTGTCCAGTCTTTAGTCTAGTCTTAGGTCTATTATATAGCCTAGTCTATAGTTCAGTCTAATGTCTAGTCTATAGACTGGTCTATATTCTAATATATAGTCTAGTCTATAGTCTAGTCCAGCCGCTATATTCAGGACTAGATAGTTTTTTTTGCGCAATTTTTTTTACTTTTCTTTTTAAGATTTAAATCAAAAAATTACTTTTCTTTGCACTACAACAAAACAATTTGTTAGGCTCTCTTTTAAAGAAACTTTTCCTTAAAGCTTTTACAAAAAATACACTTGTTAGCTTATTTAACACAACTAGCAAAAAATTATAAACTTTCCCTTTTTTCTTGTGTTTTCTTTAACACCCAAGGGTTACCAACCTAAGACAATGTAATTTTTAGTTGTAACAAACAAGTTTTTTTTCAATAAATGGCTTAGACATACTAAATAGTAGTTAAACTGGCAGTCTGTGTTTATATTGTTGGGTATTACAACATTTTTCCTAATACAGTTAAATACTATAACAATTAACAAGCTTTTTTTAATTATAGTTAGGACTTGAATAAACAGTTTCTGGAAATGGTTATTACAAATAACTTGATTAAATAATTATTTGTTATTAGAAATTATTTAATATTTTGTTTTGCATAAGATTTGTTTAATTAGATAGTAGATGATATTAGCGGTAGTTACTACACGTTTTAAGCCGTTATTAGAATTCTTAGAAAGAAACGGAAGTTTCTGAAGTAATTAGGAGAATGTAAACAAATAAAGAACTTTGAATTTAAGAAATTAATGGGAGAGTAAATGAAATGAGAGGAATACATTTGTAAACAATTAATAAATATTTGATTTATTTTCAAAATGTATAAACTTTTTTTTTAATTTTTGTTGAATTTTGTTTTTTTGTAGGTTAATCAAATGTTTCAAGTTCATCGACATGATTTGGATATTTTAATTAAGTTTTTTTTTTTTTTGGATTAAATAGCGCAAAAATGCAGACACTCAAATGGAATTTCATTAAAATTTGTATGTATTTAACCCAGTTTTTAAGCAAATCAAATGTTTTGCTTATATGAGCAATGTTTCATAAAATTCTGTTTCGTTCCTTTAAGAAAATTCTTATTTAAAGTATAAAATTAATAATTTTTTTTATCTTTTTATGAATAAGAGATTTTTTGCGTCATTTTGAGTTCATGTTTCACCAAATTCCATTTCGTTCCTCTTCACAAAATCTTCTTTAAAGATAGAACATTTGTTATAATCTTATGTTTTAACTTTTAAATAGTAATTTTAGGCGTTTT
Organism: Lucilia cuprina; assembly: GCF_022045245.1. NCBI lineage: Eukaryota > Metazoa > Arthropoda > Insecta > Diptera > Calliphoridae > Lucilia > Lucilia cuprina. Next base: position 63,958,148 of record NC_060950.1, on the reverse strand, counting down.
TCGGTATTTTTAGTGTGTTTCACTAAATTCCATTTCGTTCCTCTTAAGAAATTTCTAGTTTAATATGAAATTTTTTGTTTTTAATTTTTATATTTCAACATTAAAATTTTAGTTTAAACTTGTTTTTAGCCCTTTTAAGCATGTTTCACTTAATTCCATTTCGTTCCCGCTAAGATAATGTTGGTGAAACTGAGAAAATTCTTAGGAATCTTATGTTTAAACATTAAGTAAAGCATTTTTAACTTATTTTTTATAGTTTTGGATAGTGTTTCACAAAAATCCATTTTGTTCCCCTAGGAAAAATCCGATTTAAAGTATAAATTTCATCATTAATTAAAATCCCTTATTTATTTTATTGTTAAAGAACATTTTCATACATTTTCAGTTCATGTTTCACTTAATTCCATTTCGTTCCGCCTAAGAAAATGTTGGTGAAAATGAGAAAATTCTTAGGAATCATATATTTTAACCGTTATGAAGCAATTTTAGACTTATTTGCAGAGTTTTAAACAGTGTTTCACAAAATTCCATTTCGTTCCCCTTAGAAAATTCCTATTTAAGATATAAATTTCATCATTATTTTAAATCCCTTATTTATTTGTTTGATTAATGAACATTTAAGGTCATTTTCCGGTCATGTTTCACTAAATTCCATTTCGTTCCTCAACTAAAAATCTTATTTAAAGCATAAATTCTTAACATTAGTTTTCAAATATTATTTTTTCATTGTTTAAGGAACATTTTTGGCCATTTTTAGTTCATGTTTCACTAAATTCCATTTCGTTCCTCTTAAGAAAATCCTCTTTTAAAATAGAAAATTCTTAGAAATACTATGTTTAAACCATTAGATATCAATTTTCAGCTTGTTTTTCGTAATATTTTGCGTGTTTCACAAAATTCCATTTCGTTCCACTTAAGAAAATTTAAGTTTAAAGTGAAAATTTATTAATATCTATGTTTAATTTCCATAAATTAACCGATACATTTTTGTTTTCTGCATTTTTTCTATGTTTCACAAAATTCCATTTCGTTCCTTTAACATAATTCTTAGTTTTGTGTAGTTTATCATGTACCTCTTTGATATGTTTTCTTATTTTACTTAAATTTATTAAATTTTAAAGAGTTTTTAATATATTTTTCTAATGTTTCACCAAATTCCATTTCGTTCCTTGTTTAAAATTGCTGGATTTTTTAAGTTTTTTTGAAAAAAATTTTATGTTTTTTTTAATTTTTAAATGTTTTAATCATAATTTGATCTGTTTTTTGCATTTTTTTTCGTTTTCTTTAAATTATTTCATTTTAAAGAGTTTTTAATGCATTTTCCTAATGTTTCACCAAATTCCATTTCGTACCTTGTTTAAAATTGCTGAATTTTTAAGTTTTTTGAAAAAATTTGAAAATGTTCAGATTTTTAGATGTTTTAGTCATAATTTGTAGCTGTTTTTTTAGTGTTTCATGAAATTCCATTTCGTTTCTGTTTGCGAAAATTTGGAAATTTTTGAGATTTCTTTAAATTATTGAATTTTAAAAAGTTTTTAATACATTTTTATAATGTTTCAACAAATTCCATTTCGTTTCTTTGCATTTTTTTAGTGTTTCATGAAATTCCATTTCGTTCCTGTTACGAAAATTTCGAAATTTTTGAGATTTTTTCTTAGTTTTCTTTAAAATATTGAGTTTTAAAGAATTTTTATTGAATTTTTTCAATGTTTCAGCAAATTCCATTTCGTTTCTGCATTAAAATTGCAAGATTTTTAAAGAATTTCTTTAATTTTAAATTAATTTTTTAATGTTTTTTAACTTAATTTTTTTTTTGCATTTTTTCCAGATTTAAAAACCCAGACAAACTATTGGCAACAACAAAGAAAGATTACACCAGCGATAACCAATTAATTTGAACGAAAAAAAAAAACAACGTCACTAATCTGTAGTGAAAAGTCTTATCAGTTTAAAGTAAAACCAACAACAACAATAAAACTTTAAATATTTTTTTCTCAATGAAGGCAAAATAATTGCAAAAAAAAATAACAATAACAATTACATTTTGTTTAAATAATTGTATATAATGGGTTTTTTTTTGCTTAACAATTAATGCATTAATTATTAAAACAACAAAAAAAGATTAAGAAAAAAGTACTCAACGGGGTTTGAAATACGAAACAACAAAAAATTTATGAACCAAAACAAAAATAAAATAATCAAACGATTGCCATTCGCAAAAAAAAAAATAGTAAAAAAAATTATTATTATTATCTGCGATTTTAAACAAAAATTAAATGTTTAATTTTTTAACGCACACTAATACATATATGCATGTATGTTTGTATGTACAACTAGCTCGGAAAAGTTAAAAAGGCAAGCAGCATTAAACAACTTTAGCACAGTCCAGTCTAAGTGGGTCAACAGCTTGGACGCGCTTCATCAAATATTTCAAGAGAAGAGTTTTAACAAATTGCACAAGAAAAATATTGTTAAAAGAAGTTGTTTAAAAAAAAACAAGTATTAAGTGTTTTTTTGGAAAACTAGTATTAGAGGATATTTTTGTGTGTATGTTGGTTTTAAGATATAACTAATATTGCTTAATAAAGTTTTTGCGCAAACAAAATATTACAACATTTACAAAAAAATATTAAAGTTATACAACAGTTTTTTTTCTACCAAAGTGTTGGCAAAATATTTCTAAATAAATTTTTTTGAAAAAAAAAGAAACAAATTTTCAACAAAATGTTATTAAAAACGGGCAATTTTATGTTCCTTTTAATCCTGCTGTTAAATTTTGCACGTAAAATACAAAAAGCGGAAGCATTTAAAGTAACGGTAAGTTTTAAAACAATCATAACAACCATTTGCATAAAAGATAACCACAATAAATGACTAACCAACCAACCAACCAATAATTTTCAAGTTCAAAGTTAACATCATTTCGAGAAGAAAAAAAACCTCACAGAAAACAAGAAAGAAATGACAATCAAAACAAAGAAAGAAAAAAATAAAAACACACCTTCAAGTCTAAAAATATTTGTTTACCTTTTGCAAAAATTTAACCGTTAAGTTTTTTGAATTTCAAGTTCAAAGTTAAAGAGAGCCAAGCCAAACAATCAAATGTTTATGTTAGCAAAGACATTGGAAAAAGAGCAGGAAAATAACAATTTATCAATATAAATGACAAAAAAAGTTAAAAAATAATGAATTTTTAATGATTTTTCAATGTTTCATTAAAATTTCATTTCGTTCCTCTTAAAAAAATTCAAAAATTTTTAACATATTTTATTATTTTCCTTAAAACTAAAGTATTCTAAAAGGTTTTCAAGGAAATTTTTCAATGTTTCATCAGATTCCATTTCGTTCCTCTTTAAAAAATTTGAAAGGTTTTAACTTATTTTACTAATTTACTTTAAATTATTAAATTTCTAATGATTTCCTATAAAATATGTTAATGTTTCATTAGATTCCATTTCGTTCCTTGCTCAAAATCAATAGATTTTTTGTAAAAACCTTTAAAAATTTTCTTTATTTTTTGTCATTTCTAAACATTTTACATTTAAAACTGTTAATTTTTTGTTCTATTTTTCAATGTTTCATCTGATTCCATTTCGTTCCTCTTAAAAAAAATATAGAATTTTTAACATTATTATGAATTTTTCCCTAAATAATTGATTTTTTTTATTGTTTTCCAATAAAATTGTTCAATGTTTCACTAGATTCCATTTCGTTCCTTACCCGAAATTAACAGATTTTTAAAGATTTTGGCAAATTTTCTTATAGTTTTTATATTTTCTAAACATTTTACATTTAAAACTGTTAATTTTTCAATGTTTCATCAAATTCCATTTCGTTCCTCATAAGAAAAATTTAAAAATTTTTAAGATTATTGTTAAATTTAGTTAAAATTATTAAATTTCTAATATTTTCCTATGAAATATGTTAATGTTTCACTAGATTCCATTTCGTTTCTTGCCCGAAATTAACAAATTTTAAAGACTTTAGCAATTTTTCTTATATATTTTCAATTTTTAAACATTTTACTTTTAAAACTGTTAATTTTTTGGTTTATTTTTCAATGTTACATCAAATTCCAAAATATGTTAATGTTTCACTAAATTCCATTTCGTTCCTTGCTCAAAATTAACCGATTTTTAAAGATTTTAGCAAATTTTTTTTATATTTTTGGACTTTTCTAAACATTTTACATTTAAAACTTTTTATTTTTTGGTATATTTTTCATGTTTCATAAGATTCCATTTCGTTCCTCTTGAAAAAAATATGAAATTTTTTACATTGTTATCTATTTTTCCTTAAATTATTGATTTTTTTATGATTTCCAATAAAATTGTTTAATGTTTCACTAGATTCCATTTTGTTTCTTATATAAAATAAACAGATTTTTAGATATTTTTAATTTTTTATATATTTTTCATTACTATACATTTTACGTTTATAACTGTTTATTTTTTGTTATATTTTGCAATGTTTCATCAGATTCCATTTCGTTCCTCTTAAGAAAAAATTTAAAATATTGTGATTTTTAACTAATTAACTCAAAATTATTGCATTTTAAATGATTTTAAACAAAATTTGTTTAATGTTTCATAAGATTCCACATCGTTCCTGGTTTGAATTAAAGAGATTTTTATTTTTAATTTTCATTATATATTTTTCCAATAAATTAAAGTTTTCACAAAAACTTGCCAAAAATCTAAAGAGGTCTTTAAATTTTAAACAAGGAACGAAATGGAATCTTGTGAAACATGTATCAAATTTGTAGAAAATCATTAAAAATTCAATAATTTAGAATAAAACAACAAAAAAGTTTAAAATTTTAATTTTTTAATAGAGGAACGAAGTGGAATTCAATGAAACCTTAAAAAAATCCAAAAACATTTAACAGTTGAAAACATCGGAAAAAAACAAACTTTATTTCTCCATTTTTACCCTAGGAACGTAATGGAACTTGATGAAACATTTAGAAAATTTGTTAAAAATTATTTAAAGTTCCATAATTTTAAGTTAAATAACAAAAAATTTAAAAAAGAAAATTAAATTTTGTATAGAGGAACGCAATGGAATTTGTTGAAACATTGTAAGAAATCCCAAAAAGCAATAGGCAGTTTAACAAGTTTCAACTAAGTTCTTACAAAATTCCTAAATTTGCCAGTAATTTAACAAAACAATAGAATTTCCATTTAATTAAACAATTTAAAACTACAGAAAAAAATTAACTAAACAAATTCACTTAACAACAAAAACAAACAAATTCTTTAAAGTTTCCTAATAAATTAACAACAATTTTATTCTAAAGCACACGTATTAAGTCATAAGTTTCTATGAATTTATTCAACAAAAACAAACAAACAATAATAATTGCATTTATTATTTATTTTATTTAAAAATTGTTAAGCTTTTATTGACAATTTAGCGTGTAGTTTATTCAAATTAAACCTATTTGTTTTTGTTTTAATTTCAATGTTTACTTAATTTGTAAAAAATCTTTGGAATAAAGCTAATTTCCTATTTAATAAAACGCTTATAACAAGGAATGCCTTTAACAAAGATGACAACATTGTTTTTTCAGTAAATGTAAACAAATAATAATATAAGGAGACAGCAAAACAACAACAACACTATCATTCATAATGTTAGTTTGTTAGTGGACAAAGGGGAATGCAAAAGGAAAACACAATAACAACAACTTAGTATTTCCAGTTAAAATGTAAACAATAACAAAAGGAATTTTTGACAGCAGGCTTTAAATAAAGTTGCCGGATGTTAGAGAAATTGTGGGATTTAAAAAAAAACCCAAAGCTTAATAGAAATTTTATGAATTACAAAAAAAATCTTAAAAATAATTAAAAAATTAACATTATTTAAATAAATTAATGTAAAAAATACTTAAAATAGATGTTTTACAGTAAGTCGAAAGTTCTTCCACGATTTCTTTAAAAACAAAATTCGATTAAATTTTTATTTACAAAACTTATTTTGTTTTGTCACCAATTTTATACTTTGATTGCAAATTATTGTGTAAATATATTTTCTTTTGTTATTTAATTGCAAAATGCATTTAATTTTATTGCATTTATCGCAGTTGAATCATAATTTATAAAAAAAAAATTTAAATAAAATTCTCAATGTTTTACAAAAACACGATAAAGAATTTGAAATAAACAATGTGGTCAGTACCATTAGCAGGGTTATACACTGAAATATAGACCAAAGACTATGACCTAGGCTATAGTTCAGACTAATCCTAAGGCTATAATACAGACTACAAACTATACTATAATCCAGACTACAAACTAGACTATAATAAAGACTACAGACTGGTTTATAGTCGTGACTACAGACCAGACAAGACTATACTCCATATTATAGACTAGACAATAGTCTTGACTATAGACCAGACTATAGTCCTAACTATAGACTAGACTATAGTCCTGACTATAGACTAGACTATAGTCCTGACTATGGACTAGACTATAGTCCTGACTATAGACTAGACTATAGTCCTGACTATAGACTAGACTATAATCCTGACTATAGACTAGACTATAGTCCTGACTATAGACTAGACTATAGTCCTGACTATAGACTAGACTATAGTCCTGACTATAGACTAGACAAAAGTCCTGACCATAGACTAGACTATAGTCCTGACTATAGACTAGACTATAGTCCTGACTATAGACTAGACTATAGTCCTGACTATAGACTAGACTATGGTCCTGACTATAGACTACACTATAGTCGTGACTATAGACTAGTCTATAGTCCTGACTATAGACTAGTCTATAGTCCTGACTATAGACTAGACTATAGTCCTGACTATAGACCAGACTATAGTCCTGACTATAGACTAGACTATAGTCCATACTATAGACTAGACTATAGTCCTGACTATAGACTAGACTATAGTCCTGACTATAGACTACACTATAGTCCTGACTATAAACTAGACTATTGTCCTGACGATAGTTTAGTCTATAGTCCTAGTCTATATTATGGAATATAGTCTATTCTATAGACATGACTACAATCTAGTTAACTAGTCTAAATAAGGGGCAAACTATTTTCTTATCATTATGATTTTTTTTTCAAAAATTTGACGTCAAAATTTCATTCATAGTAGTTTTTTCTTTGCAAAAAATTCTTATTTCTTCTTATTTAATTTGCTAATGTTCCGATTAGCATTAATTATTATATCAGGGGGTCTTTAAGACGCGTGTTTGCTCTTGTTGTTTTTTTAGGCCAATTGGAAGTATATATAAAGAAAACATTTGATTATTTTCAATGCGCTGATTTAGGGTTTCGGAAATCATATGTTATTGTTATAATTTCTTTGGGGCAATTAATAATAATAATAAGTAATAATAAACTATCACAAGATAAAGTGAAATTGAGGAAAATAGAAACAAAACTATAATTTTTAATCAAAAAAATAATCATAATTATCAACAAAACTAATGAAAGATAAAGTGAAATTTAAAATAATGCAATAATTTAGAAAGGACAAGAAACTATTGATTATTCTAGAACATTTAATAAAAAAGCGGCAAGTTTTTTGTTAATAATTATAACAATATTTCTTATAGTCATATTAACTAATATATAGATTATTTTATGATCAAAGTCTATTTGTAAAAAAAACAATATAAAAATTTAAAAACAAAAATAAAACTATAAATTAAAAAATTTCGTATTTTTTTAGTTCCGCAAATTTTTTAGCAGCTGCCCCCTAGTTTTTACATTTCTTATCTTATCTATAGGTTTTTCACTATTTCTTTTATAGTGTGTAATAGTTTTACTTTTTTTGGACTTTGAATATTGTTTGTAATATAAAAAAATAGCTTCTATAAAATAAAACTTATCAAATAGGTATAGTTTTTTTTTCGACATATAATAAAATAATATGAGATCATTTCTAAGGCACTTGACATCAGGTGGTGGGTGTTGTAGATTATATTTTACCCTGATTAGATATTTGTTTTTTAGGAAATTAAAAATAAAGTATATAATATTTATCATGCTTTTTGAAATAGTTATTTGAAAATGTAATATTTTAATAGAACAATAAAACATCTAATCATTATTGTGGTGAAAAGGAAGCGGTTATTTAGTGATTATGTTTTTTAAATCAAATGGTCTGTAAAATAAATTCGGCGGAAATATAGTTAATTGTCTTGAGTATAATTTTATCAATTGTCTAGACTAGTATCCTGATACAAAGTCTATACTATAGCCTAAATTATAGTACAGATTGCAGAATATTCTTTAGTTAAAATTGTAGGTTTAAAAGTCATGAAAAATGTCTGGTATGTATTCGAGTATATAGTCTTGACTACAGTCTTGTCTACAGACCTTTCTATGCTCTAGTCTATCAGCTTTACGATATTCTAGTCTATAGGCTCTACTATAGTTTTTACTATAGTGTAGTTTATACACTTTACTCTAGCCTCTAGTCTAGTCTCTAGTCTAGTCTATAGTCTTGTCTAGTCTCTAGTCTAGTCTAGTGTATAGTCTAGTCTATAGCCTAGTCTATAGTCTAGTCTATAGTCTAATCTATAGTCTAGTCTATAGTCGAGTCTATAGTCGAGTCTATAGTCTAGTCTATAGTCTAGTCTATAGTCTAGTCTATAGTCTAGTCTATAGTCTAGTCTATAGTCTAGTCTATAGTCTAGTCTATAGTCTAGTCTATAGTCTAGTCTATAGTCTAGTCTATAGTCTAGTCTATAGTCTAGTCTATAGCATAGCCTATAGTCTAGTCTATAGTCTAGTCTATAGTCTAGTCTATAGTCTAGTCTATAGTCTAGTCTATAGTCTAGTCTATAGTCTAGTCTATAGTCTAGTCTATAGTCTAGTCTATAGTCTAATCTATAGTCTAGTCTATAGTCCAGTCTATAGTCTAGTGTATAGTCCAGTCTATAGTCTAGTCTATAGTCCAGTCTATAGTCCAGTCTATAGTCCAGTCTATAGTCTAGTTTATAGTCTAGTCTATAGTCCAGTCTATAGTAAAATTGCATTCCCGTTTTTTTTATATCTGGCATCTTTACAAAATTACTGACAAAACATTCAAGAACAAGGGAAAGTTCAAAACAATAACAAAACTTAACATAATGTTGTTATGATTAAGATGATGGTGATGATGACATAAACAGTCAAACAGATACACTCACATTGACACATTTAAACAGATTTAGAAAAAAAATAAACAAATTGCCAGTAATCATTACATTATTGTTGTGAATGAGGGGGGAAAAGAACATGTGAATGATATTTAAAAAAGGGGTGTTAGGAGAAAGGAACACATGATAATGGCAAGCTAAAGTATTTAGCAAAAGACAGTGTTGACAATTTGATAATAATTTAATCTCTTAAATTAGTAAATAAATAGCAGAAATTTCTCATTCTAATTCCTAGCTTTAGCAGCATATTCTGCTTTTTAAAACACAATTGTACTGTTTGACAAAACTTTTGCAATTTTTTTTTCTTGAGAGTTTTAAAAAAGCGTTTCATTGGTTTCTTTTCTCTATTTAAAAAATAACTGGTAAAATTTAAGAAAAAAGATCACATTGAATTAAACTTTGGGTTTAGTGTACATTATATATTTTTAGCGTGTTTTTTTATTTAAATATTTAAGTATTCTCGTCTGTTAATACTGAAGGTGCTAGAAAGATAATTACGTCAAAATGTAAATGTATATAGTAGGTGCTTTGCCATTTTCAATTGATGGACTTTGCTCTTAAAAACACACAAATTTTATATTTGTTTATTTAATTTTGTTGCTATTTGTGGGCATGACTTTTAATTTATTTCTTTTCTACAGTTGGAAAAAAATGCGGAATTAATGATTAATGTGAAAAATGTGTGGGATGTTGAGTCCATAGTCTGGACTATAGATAAGACTATAGTATGGGCTATAGATCAGTTTATAATCTTGACTATTGATCAGTCTATGGTCTGGACTATAGATCAGTCTATATTCTGGACTATTGATCAGTCTATGGTCTGGACTAAAGATCTATGGTCTGAACTATAGATTAGTCTATAGTCTGTATTTTAGATAAGTCTATAGTCTAAACTATAGATCAGTCTACAGTTTGAACTCTAGATCATTCTATAGTCCGGACTATCGATAAGTCTGTATGATTAATGTGAAAATGATGTGGGATGTGGGTCCATAGTTTGGACTATAGATAAAACTATAGTATGGACTATAGGTAAGTGTATAGTCTGGACTATAGATCTGTTTAAAATCTGGACTATTGATCAGTCAATGTATAACCTAATGATCAGTCTATAATGGACTATAGATCAATCTATAGTCTAGACTTTAGATCAGTCTATGGTTTGGACTGTAGATCAGTCTATAGTTCGCACTATAGATTAGTCTATAGTCGACTATAACCTGATATATAGTTCAGCCTATAATCTGGACTATAGATCAATCTATAGACTAGACTATAGATCAATCTATAGTCTGGACTATAGATCAATCTATAGTCTGGACTATAGATCAATCTATAGTCTGGACTATAGATCAATCTATAGTCTGGACTATAGATCAATCTATATTCTGGACTATAGATCTATAATCGAGACTATAGATCTATAATCGAGACTATAGATCAGTTCATACTCTGGGCAATTGATCAGTCTATAGTCTGGACTATAGTTCAATGTAAAGTATGGACTAGATAAATCAATAGATCATTCTATAGTCTAGTCTATATATCAGCCTAAAGTCTGGACTAGAAAGCAATTTAAAGCCATGACCATGCCTATGGTCTTGACTACCAGACCACCAACCTATAGTATTGACTACTTAACATTCTTTATTAAAAAATTCAATTCGTATTTGTTTTAGTAATTTGTATAATGCCCTCATTATTTTCTTATTGCTGGAACTAACAAGTCATAAATTATTCATTTATTAAATGTTTTTTATATGTTTAATTACATTTAATTGCTTTAATTCAGGTGAAGACATTTAATTAAATTTTTTGTTTCTTTGTAAAAAATTTACAAAGTTAAAATGTATATAATTTGCTAAGAACTTTGATCAGAAAATTTTAAATAAAAATTAAAAAAAATCTATATTATAAAATACTATAGATCTTACTGCAGTTTTGGCTCAAGATCTGTTTATAGTCTTCCTTAAAGATCAGTCTATAGGCAGGTTTATATATAAGTCTATAGTCTTGACTATTGCTGGGTCTATAGTCTAGACTATAGATCAGCCTATAATTCATTTCTAGTGGGTTCTTATTAAAGAGTATAATGAACTTAATATTTTCTTACTGCTAGAACTAATAGTCATTCAGTTTTTTATAAAATGTCTAGCTTTAATCGAATACTTTGTTAAGAAAATAATTCTATAATTAGCTAAGAACTTTGAACAGAAAAATAATAATAAAAAAACGTTTATAAAATTTGTATAAAATAAACAATAACATCATTAAAAATGACACATTGCAAAGTAAGATCATAAAATTTAATTATACTCGTCTACATTTAAACAACAAAATATATATTAGGGCATAACTTTTAAAAAAAATAAAACTTTTTCAAAATACTAATGTTTCACTTTTTCCCCCCATTTTCAGGCTAAATTAATCTCCAATTATAATTACCCAGTCGAAGAGCATACAGTACACACCCCCGATGACTATATTCTAACCATTTATCGTATACCCGATTCACCGAAATTAAAACATCACAATAATACGGTGAAACCAGTTGTCTTTCTACAACATGGCATTTTATGTGCCTCCGATGATTGGATTATTAATGGTCCTGAAACTTCGCTAGCCTATATGTTTGCCGATCAAGGCTATGATGTTTGGCTAGGTAATGCCCGTGGTAATACCTACTCACGCCAACACAAGCACAAACATCCTGATTCTTCGGATTTCTGGAATTTTAGTTGGCATGAAATTGGAGTTTACGATTTAGCCGCCATGTTGGATTATGTTCTAGAGGAAACGCAACAACACTCACTACATTTTGTGGCTCATTCTCAGGGTACAACAACTTTCTTTGTGCTTATGTCTTCGCTACCGTGGTATAATGAAAAAGTCAGAACGGTACATTTGTTGGCACCGATAGCTTTCATGAAAAATCATTCATTTTTACTATCGAAAGTGGGGCGTTTATTTTTGGGTTATCCCTCGTTTATGAGCATGATTTTGAGTGGTTTCGAGCTTTTGCCTACGACTAGTATACAGAAATTATTCTGTGAATATGTTTGTTCGCATGATTCGTTGAAATTTTTATGTTCGGGAATTTTGGATTTCATTGGCGGTTGGGGTACAAAGCAATTAAATCATGTAAGTAAATTTTGGAGGTATTTGTTTTACTGGATTCTTAAGAATGTAGTTTGAACTATAGTCTAGGTCATAGACTGATCTATAGACTGGGCAGTAGTATAATCTATTGTCTATACTTAAATTTTAATCTATAGTCAAGTCTATCTTCAAGGCTATAAAGTAGCCTATAGCTTGCATTATAGTCTAGTCTATAAACCGAACTCTAGTCTAGTCTAGAGTCCGAACTATAATCTATTCAAAAGTCCAGAATAGGTAAAGTTTAGTCTATAGTCTGTTCTATAGTCTAGACTATAGACTAGACTATAGTCAGGACTATAGTCTATTCTATAGTCTGGACTATAGTCTAGTCTATAGTCTGGACTATAGTCTAGTCTATAGTCTGGGCTATAGTCTATAGTCTGGACTATAGTCTAGTCTTTAGTCTGGACTATAGTCTAGTCTATAGTCTGGACTATAGTCTAGTCTTTAGTCTGGACTATAGTCTAGTTTATAGTCTGGACTATAGTCTAGTCTATAGTCTGGACTATAGTCTAGTCTATAGTCTGGACTATAGTCAAGTCTATAGTCTGGACTATAGTCTAGTCTATAGTCTGGACTATAGTCTAGTCTATAGTCTGTACAACAGTCTATTCTATAGTCTGGACTACCTATTCTATATTCTGGACTACAGTCTACTCTATAGTATAGACTATAGTCTGGTCTGTACTGTAATCTATTCTATAGTCTAGACTATAGTTAAGTCTAAAGTTTGGACTATAATCTAGTCTGAAGTTTAGACTACACTCTAGTCTATAGTCTAGACTCTCTAGTCTCTAGTCAGGACTATAATCTAGTCTTGTCAAAAGTCTGGTGTGAAATCTGCACTATAGTCTAGTCTAGACAATAATTTAATCTATAGACTGCTGTTTAGACTTGTTTATAGTCTGGATAGTCTTCTTTATATTATAGTGTATAGTGTAAAGTCTGTACTATATTTAGGCCTATAAACTGGACTATAGTCTATTTCATTATCTGGACTATAGTCTAGTCTATAGTTTCATTTTGTAATTTATTATTCTTAAACTAATATCTTCTCCCATTTTTCTTTTCTTCCAGACGCTATTGCCACATGTTTGTGAAACACATCCCGCAGGTGCCTCCACCACACAAATCATACACTATCTACAGCTCTACACTTCCGGAGATTTCAAACAATTCGATCATGGCATCGATATAAATCTCAAGAAATACAATCAGGAGACCCCACCCCACTACGAAGTTAGCAATATCAAAAGTTGTGTTAATATGTATTACAGCAACAATGATTACATGTCAGCAGTGGCAGATGTTGAATACTTAGCCACACTATTACCCTGTGTGGAATTGTATCGTATGCCCTATGATGATTGGAATCATTATGATTTCCTATGGTCGGTTAATGTTAAAGAGGTCATAAATGATAGAATAATAGAAAAAATTGAAGCATACGAGCAGACTCATAGTCATATTTTATAGTTTTTCTTCGGCAGGCAAAGAAGATATTTTGAATTTAGCTGAAGTTGTAGAGAAAAGAAAAATGTAAATATGTTTTTTTTTTCTTGTTGTAGATAGTTGTGGTATTTAAAGACTTTTTTTCTGATGATAGAAAAAAATACGACTCAAAAACGAACAGAATTATTTTAAACGTTTAAACAAAGAACAAAGTGATACTATTTAATAGGTTTTTAAAATAATATTTAAGATTTTAAAATTGTTAAGTTAGAAAAAAGAAACGCTTTTTTTACTTTTAGTTTTAAGTTTAAGACACACATACACAAACAAACGATGTAAATGAACATTAATAAAATTAATGCTAATTAATTAAATGTTATTGTTAAGTTTGATTTTTTGTAAAAAATTTATAAAATAATAAAAAATTGTAAAATTATTAAAAAGAGTTTTCTTTGTTAAACAAAAGGAAAAGGAATATATTGAAAAACCTGCAACTTCTTTTTTAAATGTAAATTTAATTTAAAATTCATTCAAAATTAACGTTTCTTTCTATAAGCATCCATTCAACCATACAGCACCCTCTATATGTCAATATAATCAACTAAACGTTTACCAACACTAGACTGTAATCATAAACAAAACCATCTCTCTCTCTTGAACACTATTCCTTAGCAAAGCAAATCTGGCAACCTTTTTTTTAACACATGCAGTGTGAGAAAAATTTTACTTACTAACAGCAGCCATATTTAATAGAGAATACAACGCCATAATAGACGTGTCGATTTTTCAAGGTGTATATACAGAAAGAGAAAAATAAGTAAAAAAAAATATTGTTCATCAAAAGAAAATTAATTTTACCAGAAATTTTTTAATGTGTAAAAATTAAAATCAACACAAAAAAGCGAAATAAAAGTAAAAAACTATAAACACAAACAAAATAGAAAACTAAAAACAACAGAAATAAGAAAAATTTACAATTAAAAATACAAATGAAAAAAAGTAGTTGCAAAAAAATGTGATAATTACGAAAAAACTCAAGAAAAGCCACAAAGAGCAAGAAAATTTACAGAAAGAATAGTTTGTTAGTGAAAAAATTTACCCTGTTTTTTACAGCCAAACAAGCAAGCCAGTTGTTAGATTTAAGGTTATTTTTGTTAAAATGGGTGAGTTTTGTTAGTATTTTACAATTTTGTTTTAAATTTATTTACATTTATACACTTTATCACTATTTTTTAATAAAAGTTTTGTTAGTACGCTTGTTAAAATAAAACTTCTTGTTAATGGTCGTGTTCATTACAATTGTTTCCCACTTTTTTTCGTTGTTTGGTAAACAAGTGTCAAAATACAGCCGCTATTTCAGGGTTGGATAATTGCTTAGAATATAAAAATAGTAGTTAACCCTTAATAGATTTTTGATACGTTCTCTAATACTTTTCTTTCCAATTTCCAGCCGATGACGTTGCCTCGACCTCTACAGCAGCTGCTACGCAGGACATGCTGGTCAAACTATCCACAGATGGAGTACCTAAACTTTTCTGTCCCGTTTGCAATAAAGCACTCGTATCTCTAGCCGGCTACGTGAAGCACGTCAAAAAACATGAACCACCTGGTGGTTTCATTTGCCGCTATTGTGAGGCTCGTTTCTGTTCCGATGAAGAGCTTAAAAAACATCGTGAATCAGAACACACTACCATAGCGTGTCGCCTGTGCAAAACGGCTACCTTTACCAATGAGGACGATTATCGAGCTCACATTCGTGACATACATCAGGGTGTGGATCGTGAAATATTTAAATGTGAAAAATGTGGAGCCGCTTACAAGACTATCGATCCATATCGGCGTCACATTGAGACAGAGTGTGGCCGTATTAAACCGTATAAATGTGATAAATGTCCCATGGCATTTGTGACGAAATATAATTTGAAACAACATTTGGATAATCATTCGGGTGAATTGAAATTTTGTTGCAGTTATTGTGGTAGGAATTTTAAGCAGAAGGCCAGATTGGTGGAACATGAGCGGACACATACGGGAGAGAAGCCGTATACTTGTGATGTAAGTTCAAGGATTAAGAAGGAGAAGTTCTTCCTTCCACTCAAAATAAATTTCACTAAAATTCGATAATTTTACTGAAATTTAACTAGAGTTTTAGAGAAATTTGAAAGTTTTTTTAAAAATTCACTTAAAATTGGAAATTTTTTCGAAATTTTGATAAAAATTAGTAATTCTGATAAAAATTGGAAATCGAAATTCTTTTAAAATCATAAATTTCATTAGAAGTTTAAAATTTTTCTTAAAATTAAAAATATCACTAGAAATTTGAAATTTTGCAAAATTTTTTAGAAATTTCACTCAAAATTAGAAATTTTGATAAAAATTAGAAATTTTGATGAAAATTAGATATTTTGATAAAAGTACGTAATTTTGATAAAAATTTTAAGTTAAAATTATTCCAAAAATCCTAAATTTCATTCTTTTAAAATCATAAATTTCATTAGAAGTTTAAAATTTTTCTTAAAATTAAAAATTTCACTAGAAATTTGAAAAAAATTTGAAAAAATTTATTAGAAATTTCACTCATATTTAGAAATTTTGATAAAAATTTGAAATTTTGATGATAATTAGAAATTTTGATGAAAACTAGATATTTTGATACAAGTCCGTAATATTGATAAAAGTTTAAAGTTGAAATTCTTCTAAAAATCCTAAATTTCATTAAAAATTCAAAATTTTTCTTTAAAATAATTTTTTTAATTTACTAGAAATTCTAAATTTTGCAAAGAATTTGAAATTTCTCTGGAATTTTTAAATTTCACTGTGCGAAACTTCACTTGAAATTTTAACAAAATTTCACTAGAAATCTAAAATTTCACTAGAAATTTAAAATTTCTCTTAAAAATGTTATGTTTAAATTCATTATTTTATTGAAAGTTTCCATTTTACCAAAAATTTACAAAATAGTTTGAAACTTTTCACTAAAATTTCGAAATTTTAAATTAATATTTTTTTATTAAAATTTTCAAATTTTTTTTTTTAATTTCCCTTCCAGGTTTGCGGCAAAAGTTTTTCACATCGTGAAAGTATTGTTACACATTCGTCCATTCATACCGGCATACGTTTGGTAGAGTGTCGCGGCTGTAGTTCTAGATTTTCATGTTATTCCAATCTCATCAAACATCGTCGTAGTCGCCCGGATACCTGTGGTTTGCCAGAATTTGATCCACCCAGAAATCGTATTAGAAAACATACTTCCAGAAGTAAGTTTAGCAAAAACAAAAAAAACTTAACTCATTACATTCTAAAACAAACACTAATCATATTTTTCATCTGTCCAGTTCCAGCCACTTTAAATCCCACCTCCGAAATCAAGGTGGTTAATGTTAATAAAATCATTAAACCCGATGATCAGGTAAAAGTTCAAGCCCTAAAAAAAGAATCACCCAACAAACCAACCAGCAGTAAGCCAATGAAACCAAAACCTACAGCTCGTAAACGTACAGGACTTGGACCATCATCATCGACAGCACCCACATTACGTAAGCGTACACTAAGAAAAAAGGCCATTAGTTTGGATGTAGTCGATGATAAAGTGTATGATAATGAGTTCAAGGTAGAGGAGCTTGAAGATGAGGACATGGATGACGATGATGAGGATTATCTACCTTTGAAGTCCAAACAAAAGCCAGAAGAGACCAAATATATTATAGAAGAGACCAGTGAAATATCTTTGTCCGATAAAAACTTGTTACATCAATGGTCGGATGATAGTGAGGATGAATATGTGCCAGACTTTGAAACGGCCGATACGGATACAGAAGATGAAGATAAAGATTTTAAAATAACAATGCCAGACATTAAGATAGAAAACGATGATGAGGCTGAAGATGAAGTGGTAATAACCACTAATATACAAATAGAACCTTTAGGGGAATTTGAGTACACACGCATGGATTCCTATGCAGCTGAGGTGAAGTATGAAGATGAAAAGGATAATCTGTTTGAGGAGAAAGATCGCATTTTAGAGCATTTGTTAAATGAAAATGATTATACTCCTTTGGAGGAGGGAGAGGCAGGTGGTGCTTATGAGGTAACAACCAGTAAAACGAAAAAAGGTAAAAGATTATCACGTAATGCTAAAGATTCCTTGGATTCTGAGGATATATTAAAAGAGACCGAAGTAGCTTTTATTAAATTTGAGGATAGTGATGATATTGAGGAACCTGGAGAAGATATTTTACAAGAGCGGCAACAAGTAAGAGTGTATAAAGCTTTAATTTTAAAGAAATATTTGTATTTTTAAAATTTTAGGCCTTAGAAGTCACCAAGGATGATATAAAAGATTGCTATGTTTTACTAGAGGATATCACCAATTGCTTCCCCTCTTTAAAGGAAACGGCAAGTGTTAAGGTGCCACGTAATTTCCAACCCTTTTTCTCAAAATCGGAAAAAATCAAAAAGTTTATTAAAAAGCGTGGCAAATATCGACCCAGACGTCCGAAAAATGAGCCCGGATCTGATGAGGATAGCAAATCTGGCAATGGTAAATCTTATCGTTTGGCTTCGATATCAGCTAAACAATTGAGGGAGCGCATGAAGTTACTAAAGAAACGTGATAAATCTTGGAAATGTCCAGATTGCATTAAAATCTATTATATGCGCAAACCTTTTGAGAAACATTTACGTGAAGATCATAAAAAATCTGAAGATTTTATTAAGGAAATATTCAAAAATGAATTGGAAGAAGTACAGACCAATGATGTGTTCAAATGTCATATATGCGATAAAATCTATTTAATGGAGAAACGTTTACTCTCGCATATACCCAAACATGGTCCGGATGGCACTTTGATACACAAGTGTCCTTGCTATTGTACTTTATACTTTAAAACACGTGAAGAGGCCACGGCTCATGCCCAGGATAAGCATAAGGATATGTTGTGGTGTGAAATATGTGAGAAATTTATGACCGGCTGTGATGCTCTCAAATCGCATAAGGCACGCATTCATGGCGGTAATAAGGATTATAAAAATAATCGTAATTTGATTTGTATGAAATGTGGCAAGAAATTTTTGGGACGTACCCAACTCACCGATCATGAGCGTTCCGATTGTGGTCGTTTGCCTTTGTATCAGTGTCAGGAATGCGGTAAATGTTTAACCACAGCGGGTATACTTAAAACTCATATGTTATTGCACAGTGATGCTAGACCTTATCAGTGTGATAAATGTGGTAAAACATTTAAGATTAAGGCGCAATATAAGACACATATAAAATATGCCCATACCAAGGAGAAGCGCTTTAAGTGTCATGTAAGTTTGTTTACATAATTTATTAAGAACAAAAATGAATTGTGGTTTAAAATGTTTGGTGTTTTTTTTTTTGCAGCTTTGTCCCAAAGAGTATCCTTATCGTGAGAGTCTTTTGACCCATATGTCAGTGCATACAGGCATTAAACGTTTTATGTGCAATGGTTGTGGTAAACGTTTTACTTGTGTTTCCAATCTGCAGGCACATCGTAAGGTTCAAGCAGAAACCTGTGGTCTATTGCCCTTAAATGCCAAGGCTACACAATATATGGGTGTACAAAAGGGCAATTTGTTAATGGGTGCCAAACCAGAGCCAGGTTTGGATTATGTAGAGACTCGCACCTTTATAGCGAAAAATGTTATTACACACGATTCACCCATGGCTATAGAACTTAATAATCAAGCACGCAACATGCAACAGGATGGCTCTTTGAGTGATGGCATTCCCTTGAACTATGTAACCTCGGGTTCTGAAATTATACTTATGTATAATAGGGATTAATTATGTTATTTATAATATATATACATTTTTTTTAATTTAAGGTTTATTTAACTAGCAACTAGTTTTATTTACAGATTTCAAATCTGTATTTGGAAACAGAAATATAAAAATTTACAAAAAAAAAAAATATTTAAAACTCAATTTTTTAATTTTTGTTTAGCATAATAGGTTTTGTTTTCTTTTATTACTTGTTTTCGCTTTTATGTATAGAAAATGTAATAGATTTTTTCTTAAAACAAGAAAAAAATATATTAAACAAAAAGAAACTAAACGTTAGAAATCAATAACAAATTGTAATTATAATGAAGAAAGTATATATTTTTAGGGGGTGGATATAGTAAAATGTTAATAAAAAGAAAAATATGTAAATATATGTCAACAGTTTCAAACTGTAAGGACAATTCTTCTTTTCTTACAACAAACCTTTATTTTTCATTTTGTTTTTTTAACCACAATCATCGTGTTATCTTTTAATAATCATCACCTCGTGAGACAATTTCTTTACAAGAGGGACGCAACATAATGGTATGTTCGTATTGAGCGGTATAACAACCCTTAATATCGCACAATGGTGGATAGGCCTCGACCACACCCTTGTCGCAGAGATCCTTTAAAGCCATTTGATATTTAGTGGCGCCAGCACGATCCAACCAACGTTTACAGAAAGCCAAAGTACCAAAGTTTTTATTAATTATACTCAACAGTTTGCTAGAGGATTGCAAACGTAATGGCACGAAGGGTGCTTCAAAGTTCTTCATGTAATGAGAACAGTCCATATCGTCATGTACCAAACCACGACCGGTGGAACCGAAAGTTTCAATGGCATAAAATTCATTTTCTTCCATTCGAGTTGAGTCGCCACCCTTCACAATGGGCACAGTTTTGCCAGAGTGAATACCTGTAAAATTGTGGGAGAAGAGAGAGAGAGTACAAATAGATTTTTTAGATGCGAGTTAGGCCATATTATAAAGACAAACATTTGATAGAAGCAAAACTTTTCTTTTCATCACGTTAAAAGGTATTCCCTACAGATCGATCAAGTTCCAAAACTTGTAAAAGAAAATTTATTTGCATGATCGTGTTTTGAAAATGCTTATGAGTATATTTTTAGCTAGATCGGTTCAAAAATATTTCAAGGGCAATAAGTTCAGCACGATCACGATTTGGAAATGTTTAAAAAAAAGTAAATTTTTAGGATGATTAGTTCGATAATGTACGATCAGTTTTAAATGTTTTGTATGATTGGATTGAAAACGTTTAATTTAAATTTATTTCAGCATGATCGAATTGCAAAGTGTTCTAAATACAACTTTTAAAATTTGCGGGATCATGTTTTAAAGAAAATATGTTTAGAACGATAGGTTTAAAAAAAATTCTAAAGACAAACAGTTCTGTACGATCGGTTTGAAAAGGTTTTAATAATAATTAGTTAAATATAATTTTTGAAAAATTTATCAAGCCACGATCGATTAATAAATGCTTTGAAAACATTTAAAGGAAAAATTTACTAATACGATCGTTTTAGAAGAGTTTCAGGAAAAGTTTTCCAAAATGATCCTCTTAAGAAATGTTCAGCACGATCGAAACTTCTCCCAAAAAAGTTAAAAACAAGTTATAAAAACAAACATCTACTTACGATAAGGACTAATGGAATGACCATTCAAATTACGTATCGCCTTAATTGGATATGTCTTGCCGTCCAATTCAATTTCATACGATTCCATAACTTCCTGAATAGCAGCGCCAATATCACATAGACGTACATCAATACCGGCCTCCTTGATGCCAGTATTGGTGGCATCTTTAACGGCCTGCAACAACGGATCATATTTGTTGTTGAACGTCAGCGTAAAGGCACAATCAATAATGCGTCCCTTGATGTGTGTACCGAAATCAATTTTGCATACATCATCGTATTGCAAAACAGTAGTATCACCGGCATTTGGTGTGTAATGGGCAGCACAATGATTGAGAGAGCAACCGGTGGGGAAAGCTAAACCGGCTTCCAAACCATTCTCGCCAATTAATTTGCGAGCAGTATTTTCGAGTTCTTCACAGATTTGTATCATGGACATGCCGGGCTTAATATAACGTTGCATATACTGACGCGTCTGTCTATGGGCTTCGGCTGCTTGACGCAGCTCCTGATAGATATCATTATGTGCACGATCTAAGGCACGTTTTTCCTCAGAAGTGAAACGATTGGCGGCTACGGTATCATCAGGTAAATGTTTAGGTTTAGGATGATGCATAATTTCACCCTCGGGGAAATTGCCATCGGGGAATAGCTCCGAAATGGGTATGGAGGGTGGTTCGGTTTGTACCTTTTTCTGGTTCTTATTTTTGTTTTTATTCTTTTTCTTATTGGCCGACTTCTTTTCGCCATCAGCGGCAGTTTCACCATTTTGTTCAGGTTTATCGGCTTCAGTGCCGGCTGTTTCACCCTCACCACCATCGGCCGCTTTTTTGGCAGCAGCTTCAGCTGTTTAATACAAAGTTATTATTAAAAATCTTGTATTTTTTTACTGTTGCATGAGTTTAAATTACCTTGTCTCAATTTCTTATTATTTGGTTTAGGTTTCTTTTGCTTTTTAACCTCTTCTTGTTGGGGTGCTGCACTATCGGAGACCTCATTAGCTTCGACAGCTTTTTCAACATTTGAGGGTACATTGCCATCAACTTTAGTTTCCTCTACGGCGGACATAATGTTGTTAAGGTTGTTTTTTTATTTATTTAACAAAAATATAAAATAATTCCAATTATTTGTACTAATCAACAACCGTACAAATGCAATTTTTTGCTAAAAGGAAGAAAAAAACGAACACGAGTTTTTTTCTTTGGAGCAAATGACAGTAAAAGAAAGAAGAGAAAAATAAACGTTTAACAACACTTATACAAAAGTGAGACATTGAAGTTAAATCACAACACTTAGCAACACTATGTAAAACATAAACAAATCTTTTACTTTTATTTTATTAAAAAACAATATCATTTATATTTAAAAAAATTATTTAAAATATTAAAATTAATATAAAAATAAATTTTCTACGATATAATCGCATTTTAATGTAATATATTTAAAATTTATTAATGGCAGCGTTCATGTATGAATAAGTGTTGCAAAAATTGCAATTTTATCATTTTCCAACACTGGACAAATGTCATGAACACAGACATTCTTCTATCAAAAATGTATATTTTGTAAACAAACCAGCAGAAACATTAAATATTTTTAATAAAATTTCTTTTATTTTAAACAATCTATAGATTTAAATAAAAAAAATGGATGATATATTCTTTCCCACACAAAAATCTAACAATCTCAATGATTCCGATGAAGTGGATTTAAAATTTTTCGATTCTCACAATGATCACAATAAAACCACCAGCGAAAGTAGCCAAAATTCTGACTCGGACAATAAACCAGAAGATAGCAAGGATTCGGATCATAAAACAGAAAATTTAACGGTGGTAAAAAGAGAGCAAACGGAAAATAAAGAAGATTCGGAGGATCAACAGTGTGTAAGTCGTAAACAAAAGTCCAAAAAGGAATTGGAAGAGGAGGAAAGAGAAAAAATGCAGTAAGTTGTTGGGTTTTATTAGAAAAATTTATAAATTTGTTAAATCTACTGAAATTACTAGAGTTTTAGTGTCCAATTTCACCGAAGAACAGCTGGATCGCTATGAAATGTATCGACGTTCTGCCTTTCCTAAAGCGGCTGTCAAAAGACTTATGCAAACCATTACCGGCTGCTCGGTTTCACAAAATGTAGTGATTGCCATGTCCGGTATAGCTAAAGTTTTTGTGGGTGAGATAGTGGAAGAAGGTTAGTTGTTTTTTTAACAAGATTTTGTTCGAAATTTTTTAAATTGTTTTTATTTTTGTAGCTTTAGATGTCATGGAAGAAATGGGTGATACTGGCGCTTTGCAACCCAAATATTTACGTGAAGCTGTACGCCGTTTAAGGCAACGCAATCGTATGCCTATAGGGAAATTTCAAAAACCTTATTTTAGATTGAATTGATTTCATTAAGTATTGTTTTTTTAGATTTAGTTTTAATTTTTTCAATAATTTCATGAATTAAACTGCCAGTTTTAAGTTGAATTTAATAAAAAATACAAATATTTTCTAAGAAAGTTAAAGATATTTTAATTAAATAACAAAAAATAAGGTAAAGTATAATAACATTTATTAAAACGAATTAATAAACATTTTATTTAGTTTAAAAGAAAGTATTTATTAGCGGTTTTAAATACAATTCATAGGTATATTTTCAATAAAACCATAAGTAAGAAATTTTGTTTTTCAAAGGAATCGTTTAAATTCTATCAATTCTTTAATAAAATAACTATTTATTAATTAATTATAATATATAGATTAATTTCTACATATAATTTTTTCTTAAAATAAAGTTATTTCTTAATTTTTTCATTAAAATAGTTATTTTTCTTTAGCATCTATAAAAATTTAAACCAAACTGTGTCTTTTCTCTCTGTTCTTTGTTTACAAATTGCTTTTGACATTTGTTTTGTTTTTGTTTGCAAAACAAAGCAAAAAAACAAAACTTCAATTTCCTAACGGTAGTTAAGTTTAGTTTTGTCATATTTTTTCAGTGGAAAGCAAGTGTAGTTTTAATTAAGTGATAAAAATTTAAATTAATGTTAATAAAATCTAAAATTTAATGAAAAAAGTGAAAATTAATATAAAATACTAATGAAACAACATAAAGTATATGAAATTTTCGTAATAAAGTAAGTAAATTCTTAAAAATAACACAAAGAAAATGTAGTTGAAAATAATGGTGGCTGCTGTTAGTGTTTTTGTTAATTGCTTTAAAAACTACAAAAATATTTGGATAATTGCAAATTTTGTTCATTATTAGTGAATGTTAATGATAATTCTTTAATTAAACAATAGCATTTATGTTTATTGTTGGTTTTTAAACAATTTAGTTAGCGGCCACAAAATTTGCCAGGAAATTGATCAGTGTTACCGCTTATAGCGTTTTATTTAAATGCTTTTTTATAAAGAAATTTACATTAATTAATATCAAAGCATTATTAAGCGAATGAAGAAGAAAATAATGATTTATTTTGAAAAAATCGTTACATTTTAATTACATATTAATGTTAAAAAATTCCATTCTATTTAAAATTTTTTATTTTTAACAATACAATTTGAAAAAAATTAAAAAAACAATACAAAAAATTAATAGAAATTATTCATTCTCCTAAAAACATTTGACAAAATGCAAAGTTTTGAGAATATTTATAAATAAAAACTTCAAGTTGACAAAAACTTTTATTTGTTTCAGTACCATTTTCATATGAATAAACAACATTATAGATTATTTAACGAGTTTTACTAAAGCATACTTCTATTTTATCATTTATATTGAAATAACAAATATTTTTTCATAGAAATGTTTTACAAATTTTTTCATTATTATAAATTATTTAACAAATATTAGTTAAAAATACGACTTCTATTGAAATTGAATATTTTCACTGTGTTTCAATTCCATTCTCGGCTTAAATTAAGCGTTCTGATCCAGCTGATTTTAATACTTTTGTTTATATCACATGATAGTACTTGTTCTTGTGACTTCAACAAAGGAAAAAAAATTATCCGCTC
>NC_060950.1:63912080-63932810 GCF_022045245.1 Lucilia cuprina | reverse complement strand
ATAGAGCGGATAATTTTTTTTCCATCACTGCACTCAGAACGTAAAATGCTACAAGGTAGTAAAAAAAAACTCTAAAAATCAGCTGGATTAGAACACTTAATTTGCTCCCCATTCTCTATAGGAACGTTTAATAAAATCTGAAATTTTATAGCACGTTTTCATAAATTTGTGTTAATAATGAATTTTCGAACTTAATTTTCTTCTAGACGTAACAAATTAGTTTGTTTCATTGCCATTTTCATAGGAATGGACAACAAAATGTTAAAGTATTTCAGACAATTTAACAAAATTTAGTTAAAAATACTTATATGATATGATTTCTATAGAAATGGAAAATATTTACAGTGTTTCAATTCCATTTTTCATAGGAATTTTGGAAAAAATATTAAAATTTCTTGCATTTTATAAGAAATTTGTGTTATGTTACTTTTCAATTAGCTAAAGCTGATAATTATGTGTCAGTTCCATTTGCTTAGGAACGCCCGAAAAAATTACTTACAAAACTAAATATTTAAGAAAATTTTACTCTTTTATAATATCGACCCTTTAGTAATTTAATCTTTTTTCACGAGTTTCATTTCCATTTCCTAAAGGAACATATGATAAATGATTTATATAGAAATAGAAAATATTAACAGTGTTTCAATTTCATTTTTCATAGGAATTTTGTAATTTTTTCCATTTGCATAGGAATGCCAGAGAAAAATAGCTTGTAAAAGTAAATATTTAAGAAAATTTTACTAAAAACATTTTTCTTATTGTATTTTTACTAGAATTTTATATGTTTCATTTCCATTTTCTATAGGAACGTTTAGCAAAATTTCTGTTTTTGCCTAAATTTTAATAATTATCCAGTTTTAGTTTTAATTTTCTATTAAAGCATGACGATTTAAACTAGTTTTATTACATTTTATTTGAATCATTGAGGGAAACATGCAAGAAATTCTAAAACTTACTTTTTTTAAACAAGATTTTTAATTAAATTTTCCAAATGTTATTGTTATTCTAATACTGTTATGTTATTTAACATAAAGTGCAAATCTAGTTTTTTGCATATTAAATATTGTAATAAATTCCAAAATCTTTATTCCCTTTTATATAAATTTAATATAATTTCATCTCTGAATATTTCCATATCCATCGGCTGTTTAGGTTTCAATTCTTTCCAACATAAATTATAGGCAGGTGGTGGTTCATCCACTGCGCTAGAATCTGCGATATTTTCTGTTACATTACTTAAGGTAGATAGTTTACGTTCCATTTTCCGTTTCCAACTATCCAAATGATAAGCGAAAAATTTACCAGTTGCAAAGTAGATAATTTCAATATAACTGATAATGCTAAAGCCATACATAAGGGACATAATACCACCAAAACGATCTGTAAAAGTTTAAAGTTATAAATAACATAGAAAGTTTAAAGTAAGCTTCTCGAAATACTTAATAAAACCACCCAATCGCCAACAATATCCATTTCAGTAGATAAAACAAAACGTTGTTTGAAATATAGCTTAACTATAGCCAAAGGTTTTGTATTAGTAAGACCTTTTCTGAAATATATAAAAACAAATTTAGCGGTCAATTTCTTATAACAAATCTTATTGTAAGTGTCTAAAAAACCCTTATAATACCCAAAATTTTCTCTAAGTTTTTATCATTTAAACTTACAGTATACCATGACTATATGCTTGTCCATATATAGGTCTCATAGTCATATCATTAACTTCCAAATTAAAATCTACACCATTACAATTAGGCAAACATTGTGGACATCTGTGTCCAGTTGTAAAATCATCCTGTATATCTTTACCATTTTCATGAACATATTCAAAAGTATCCGAACCATACCAAATAGCACGCCAATTCATTAAACAGGGTATATCTAAAAAATTACAATATATAATTGTTTTATTAGTGGCCGCCATAGGTGGTGTAACACAGCCACAATATTTCAGCATAGAATCCATGCGACATATAAGCAGACATTCATCAATGGAGTAATAGGATCTATAAATGAATATGAAAATAATGGCATGGAAATTGTATTTTATAAAATTCTAAACTTACTGATTTAATAACTTTTGTCCCTCATCTGGAAAGTAACAGTTACGTACTTCGGGCGCAAACTGTCTTACACTTTGGGTAGAACCGAAAAATTCCGGTTCTATGGGTACTTCTACAATGGTATTATAATCAACTAATATTTCTCCTATACGATTTGATTGTATGGTAGCATAGTCTTCCCGCGGGAAAATAAAAAGCTGTTTAAAATATATTCAAATATTTGTTTATAAAAATATTGTTTTAACAGAAAGAAATAATTCAGTATTCAGTGAAATCAAAATGTTGTGAAAATATATTAAAATATTTGTTTATAAAACAAGTAGGAAAGTATAGTCGGGCATGGCCGACCCTACACCATGAGTATATTTTTAAAATTTTTACTTTTATAAAATTTTTATTTTTTGTAAAGAAACTTTTATGTTGAATATTACCATAATTCCAAAATATTTAAGCCATTTATTGATAAAAAACTAAAATTTCTAAATGAGGCTTTATATAAGTCAAATATGGGTCGATCCTCGGTAAATGGATATATTTCTAAATAACAGTTAGTTTTGTTGAGTTTCATTGCGATACAAATGGTTACAAGTCAATTTTAGACGTTTTAGTCATTTTTTGAAGGGGGGTTTGTATGGGGGCTAGGGTCAAATATAGGCCGATCCTTACAAAAATCTGCAGTATCATTTATACTTATATAAAACTTATTTTTAGAGAGATAGCAGAATATTTGACGTAATTATAGCATAAAAAGTTCAAATCGGGAGGTACGGTTGTATGGGGGCTAGGTGAAATAATGGACCGATTTCAACCATTTTCAATAGGCTTCGTCCCTGTGCCAAAAAACATGCTTGGTCCAAATTTCATCAAATTATCTTGAAAATTGCGGCCTGTACCTTGCGCACAAGGTTTACATGGACGGACGGACGGACGGACATGTCTTAATCGACTCAAAAAATGATTCTGAATCGATCGGTATACTTTAAGGTGGGTATTGGACCAATATTTTTGTATGTTACAAACATCAGCACAAACGTATAATACCCTCCCCACTATAGTGGTGTAGGGTATAAATAGTGTTTTAACAGAAAGAAATAATTCAGTATTCAGTGAAATCAAAATATTGTGATAATTTAGTGTTTGTGAAAAAATTGCAATAACGTACTCATTTTTACGCCAGTAAATAGAAATAAAAAGAAAAAAATATGCAAAGAAAGAAGCGGCGAATTCTTTCAATTAAAAGTAAATTTGAAATAAAAAGAAAAATGCAATTTGTCAACTTCATCTTCAACTTTCTAACCTGAAACGCTGTATTATGAAATTCCGTTATGGTAAAATCTTCCGGTGTACTACGCAAAACAAATTGTATGGAATTCAATATAGAATTGGATTGAAATTTAATTTTCTCTGCATTCTCAGCAAAACGATTATCAGCCTCTCGGGTATTCCTTCACACACAATTGAACATTAAACAGACAATTTAAATCTCTACTTACAACAACTTACTCATCTATAGAATAACCTCTTCTATTGTAATTAAACATACAGCATACACTCGATGAAGTCAAACGTTTATTAAAATAATCTCTAGTATTGATTTCTTTACCATATATAGTGCCTCGTATAACCAAATGTCTGCAATCTGGTGCTAATATTTTCAAATAATCACGTATCGGATAATCGGTAGTATTAAACATAATGGTGAAAATTTTATCCAAACGATGAAGTACGGTTAAATTGAGCGGTTCATTGTCATGCGGATAGATATAGAAACCTTTAAGATTAAGTAAATAATGAGCCATTTCGGGAATTGTTCTAGCCAAATAGTATGGTTTATAGCGTTGTTGCTGCTCAAAGCTAATAAGAGGGAGAGAGAGAGAGAAAGAGAGATTAAAGAAAAAAATTGTAAAGGTCGCACTCAATAGTTACTATTAATTATAATTTTATATATTTTATATTATTAATTGTTAGTGATTAAGTTAATCTAGTATTTAAGTTATCTTTGAAGGTGTTTTTAGCTTAATTAACTGAAAGAACTGATAATATATGTGTAATGAAAAGTGCTCTATGAAGCTGTCGTACTAACGGGTCAATGTAGTTGGCAAAGTAGACGACGCGTATAATGTTTCCTGAAATCTTTTTTAATTGTAATTGTTTGAGAAACTTTATTGTTGCGATGGGAGGGAAAAATGAAATCGACGACTTCACTGGTATTTCCCTTACTAACTGTAAAGTACTTGTTCAAAATGAACTATACGAAACGTCTAAGATCAGATGTTTTAGTGAAACCACTTGTCTAACTTATTGTTAAGCTTTCGCCGGAAGCAAAATAAAACGTAATAAATCTAAAGAATATTCTGTAAAGTACTTGTTCAAAATGAACTATACGAAGCGGCTAAGTTCAGATGGTTTAGTGAAACCATCACCATATATGATGTCCCTAAGTCTAGCTTACTGTTAAGCTTTCGCAGGGAACAATTAGGCTGCTGACTGTAATAACGGGACACTGTGTTATTGGCAATCTTGCCAGAAGAACGGGTCTCCGATACAATGACTACTTCAGAAGTTGTCATAATAAGGAGGAGGAGACTATATCTCATCTGCTCTGGCACTGTCCGACATTTTGAATCTGCTGTTCTCTCATGGAGAATATATCCACGAAAAATCTAAATAATATCCTAAATTTAGTGAAACAAACCTGTTGCTTTTACTCTGGAAGTATTGAGTAGTTTTATAGGAAAATACTCCTATGACAACGGTAGCGAAATAAAATGGACCCGTGTGAGTCACTTAAACTTGTTTGATTGGTTACCCTTTTTACCTAAACCTATTGAATCTCCTGCAGTTCATCAATATGTTTAAATGTAGAGCTGTTGTGATCTGAAGTAAGATCACATTCGTAGACTGTGGTGCTGAAGCTTCCTTCAACATTTTATTATAATCGTTAAGGAATATTAAATGTCATTAGCTTGTGGATTATCAATCAGAGGATAAGCTCCATTTCCCGATTTATTATAGATAATAGCATCGATTTTATTGCTGTACGAAATCTTCCTCTTGCATTTCTGAAAATAAGATTTTCCCTTTTTAGTCTATCTACGATATATTATCATTTAAACTTGAAAGGTTTTTAATTTTGCTTTATCATACAATTTTCATGTCTGCATAACATATCTTGAACATGAACTTCTTGAAAATATTCCCTTTGCATTAAATTTATTAGTATGCAGACCACATATAATTGCAAATAAAATAACTACAAATTTTAACTGGATTATTTGTGGGGCTCGTATTGTATTCTCACAACAAGTACTCTTTACGTAAGGTCTTATCAGTTCTAACTCTTGTTTTCTTTCTATACACGAGTACACTTAAGCAGCTAAGTGTATGTGTTGAAATATGGTTATAATCGTTTACATATCTTTTCCTAAGAAATTGCCCGTAGTTTGTTATTGTTTCAATTTCATTCAATGCTTTGGATTCGTTATCTTTTAGCCATGGAAATCCTATATAAACTATGAGTACACTTGTAACATAGACTATTTGTCGAAAGAACGCGTAACATGAAGTATTTAACCATCGCTTTGGTGGTGGCCATTTTTGGTTTGGCCACTGTAACGGCTGCCAGCCAAAAAGTACGTTACGATAACCATCACGTCTATCAATTGCAAGCTGAAACTAAGCAACAATTGGAGGTTCTTAAGAATTTGGAAGGAGCTGATAGTTCTTACATTTTCTTGGATGGTGTACACTATTTGAACTCAAAGATTCATGTTGTTGTAGCACCCCAAAGTGTTCCTAAATTTGTTGAAACTTTAGTTAAGAACTCGGTGCCTTATACACTTGTGGATACTAATGCTCAAGCTTCTTTGGAAGATGATATTGTAGCTGATCCCAAGAGACGTACTGGTGACTATACCTGGGAGGAATATCATGAATTGGAAGATACCTACAATTGGTTGCACTCTTTGGAAGCTAAATACCCTAATGTGGTTTCATTATTTGTAGCTGGTAAAACTTATGAAGGACGTGATATTTTGGGTGTTAAGATTTCCTATGGACCTGGTAAGAAAGGCATCTTCTTGGAAGGTGGTATGCATGCTCGTGAATGGATTGGCCCTGCCACCACTACCTATATACTCAATCAATTGTTGACCAGTGAGAATAAGGAAGTACGCATGATTGCTGAAAGTTTCGATTGGTATATTATTCCTCATGCAAATCCTGATGGTTATGTCTTCACTCACACCACCAACCGTTTATGGCGTAAGACTCGTACTCCTTATGGTGAGTGCTTCGGTGCTGATCCCAACCGTAACTGGGACTTCCATTGGAATGAAATTGGTGCTTCTGACAATCCCTGCACTGATACCTATGCTGGTCCTTCGGCATTCTCCGAAATTGAAACCAAATCATTGTCTGACTTCATTGCTACTGAATTGAAGGGTAAAATCTTCTTGTTTGTTTCCTTCCATTCCTATTCGCAATTGTTGTTGTTCCCCTATGGTCACACCGGAGAATTGCCACCAAATTATAGCGATTTGAAGCGTGTATTTGATGTTGCCATCGATGCTGTCTCTCAACGTTATGGTACCAAATATACTGGTGGTAATATTTATGATGCCATCTATCCTGCTGCTGGTGCTAGTCTCGATTGGGCTTATGGTACACAAGGTGTTAAATATGCCTATTGCTATGAATTGCGTCCTTCTTCGACTGCTTTCTGGACTGGTTTCAAATTGCCTGCTTCACAAATTATTCCCACTGGTGAAGAAACTATGGATTCTTTAATGGCCATGATCAAGGAAGCTGGTATTACAAAATTCATGTAAATTTTTTAATTAAAATAAATACGAATATTTTTTATACAAAATTTTTCTAAAACACTAATGTGTTAAAAATATGGTCCTACGAGCCTTATTTTAAAGGATAGCTTTTCTTAAAAAGGACAGACCTTCATTTTGTTTCTCTAATAACTATCTGTCTTCCGCTATTGTTGTTGCCGTTTCTAATTTTAACTTTTAAATTTTATGATTTGTATATAAGGGTTGTAAATCATTGCAAAAATTTAGCTTCTTATCAATATTTTTTATGACTTTTAAAAATTTCGCTTTCTTTTAGAAAATCATGGTTATGTTATCATGATAAGTTTAGAAAAATTTATGATAATATTAATCCACGCGATACTGGTAAGTTCAAAAATTATGTTTCATACGTTTGGACTTACAATCTTATCGATTTACTTCTGTTTTTAATTAAAATGATTTATAACTAAAGTTAATTGATAAAATTTATGATTAAAGATTTTATAGCCGATCAAAAAATTCCCATGGTAAAATGTTTAAGAAGTGTATCTTAAAGCTTTAAGTGTTCTTTTTCACAGAAAACAGAAATTTTTGAGATAA
The DNA here is from genome assembly GCF_022045245.1 of Lucilia cuprina. NCBI lineage: Eukaryota > Metazoa > Arthropoda > Insecta > Diptera > Calliphoridae > Lucilia > Lucilia cuprina. Next base: position 63,925,345 of record NC_060950.1, on the reverse strand, counting down.
CTAAATTTGGGATTTCCCAAAATTGATAAGGAAAATGTTTAAAATTTCATTTTTACTACCACCCTAATGATAAGTACTGCTATCACGTAATTAAGAAGAAATCTTTAACAAAATATTACATTTTTGTATTTTTTCTCTAATGAATTCATATAAGAAAATTTTGATTAATTTAATACTTAATAGGGTTAAAAGGTCAAACAATTTATACAAATAATTACAATTATTTTAATATAACTACTAGTATATAACAACATATTTTTAATGCAAAAAGTATATTTCATTTAAATTATGCAATAAAGCTCGTTACTGTAATTACTATTATGAAATAAAAATCATGCAAGTATTTCTTCTATTTGTAAACAATTTCGAAAATTATTGTTTAATTTGAAAGTGTTTTTTTACAAACTAAAAAGTTGAATTATAATTTATTGGTGTTAATTGTTAGCTATTTTGATTTGAACTGCACAGACTCTGTGTTTTTTCAAAAATTACTAATAAACTTTAATATTTTTTTTTATCTGTAGAGTATTACTATTTCAACAATTACTTGTTTAAGTACCTTAAGTGATAAATATTTTAATCTTATCAAAATGTCTTAATCGTTTTCCAATAAAAGGGGAAATTGGGGAAAATCTTTAAAATATATTTAACAGAGGCGTGCAATATATTTAGTTATAAGAGGAATTAAACATGACTAGAACAGAATTAGAACAAAATTAGAACAGAACTAGAACATAACTAGAACAGAACATAAAAAGAACTAGAACCGAACTAGAACAAAACTAGAACAAAAATAGAACAGAACTATAACAGAACTATAACAGGACTAGACCAGAACTATAACAGAACTAGAATAAAACTAGAACAGAACTAGAACTAAACTGGAACACAACTATAACAGAACTATAACAGAACTTGAACAGAACTAGAACAGAACTAGAACAGAACTAGAACAGAACTAGAACAGAACTAGAACAGAACTAGAACAGAACTAGAACAGAACTAGAACAGAACTAGAACAAAACTAGAACAGAACTAGAACAGAACTAGAAAAGAACTAGAACAGAACTAGAACAGAACTAGAACAGAACTAGAACTGAACTAGAACTGAACTAGAACTGAACTAGAATTGAACTAGATCTGAACTAGAACTGAACTAGAATTGAACTAGAACTGAACTAGAACTGAACTAGAACTGAACTAGAACTGAACTAGAACTGAACTAGAACTGAACTAGAACTGAACTAGAACTGAACTAGAACTGAACTAGAACTGAACTAGAACTGAACTAGAACTGAACTAGAACTGAACTAGAACTGAACTAGAACTGAACTAGAACTGAACTAGAACTGAACTAGAACTGAACTAGAACTGAACTAGAACTGAACTAGAACTGAACTAGAACTGAACTAGAACTGAACTAGAACTGAACTAAAACTGAACTAGAACTGAACTAGAACTGAACTAGAACTGAACTAGAACTGAATTAGTACTGAACTGGAACTGAACTAGAACAGAACTAGAAAAGAACTAAAGCATAACTAAAACAGAACTAGAACAAAACTAGAACTGAACTAGAACTGAACTAGAACAGAACTAGAACAGAACTAGAACAGAACTAGAACAGAACTAGAACAGAACTAGAACAGAACTAGAACAGAACTAGAACAGAACTAGAACAGAACTAGAACAGAACTAGAACAGAACTAGAACAGAACTAGAACAGAACTAGAACAGAACTAGAACAGAACTAGAACAGAACTAGAACAGAACTAGAACAGAACTAGAACAGAACTAGAACAGAACTAGAACAGAACTAGAACAGAACTAGAACAGAAATAGAAAAGAACTAGAACAGAACTAGAGCATAACTAGAACAGAACTAGAACTGAACTAGAATAGAACTAGAACTGAACTAGAACAGATCTAGAACAGAAGTAGTAAAGCCATTAAGAACCGATTAATTATATACTTAAGCATAAGTTTGTAATTTTATAAATTCAACTTCAAACTTCACAAAAGTCATAAACTATAAATCATAAAAATATTAAACCAGACACAAGCACTTAAAAACATACAAATAACTGAACGTACGTATATATAAAATAAGATTTATTTTTATAATGTATTAAATTTATGATTTGAATTATAAAAGGATTTATTTTGATTGAAAAGAAATGACGTGTAAGACGAACGATAAGAAACCAAAATATTGCAATTCTTAAAGATAGTCGACGCTAGTCAATGTAGAGGAAATTCAAAACAAGAAATAATGTTAGAAAATTTACAACCATTATTTGTACAACTTCGATATTTGTAGACAAATTTAAACAAAACACTTGTTATCTTGTTGTTGTTATTATTACTATTGCCGTTATTATCAATTTAACCCAGTCAAAGCTCTATGGGTTGCCGTTTTATTTGAAATTTTTAAGAAATGCCAATAGTTTGCTATAAAAGTTTTGTTCTGGGCTCTAGAATAACATTCGCTTTGGTGATTACCATTAAGCAACAACATGTCATTTAAATTTAACCTAATTTTGGGCTTGTGTCTTTTGGCCGTTGCCTGTCAGGCTGAACGTGCTCGTTATGACAATTATCGCGTGTACAGAACTATCGCTTCGAGTGAGTCTGAATTGGAGGTATTGAAAAATTTGGAAAGTGCTTCGGATTCTATAATGTTCTTGAATGGCATACACAGCATTAATAAACCTATAAATGTGGTAGTAGCTCCTCATAAGGTGCCCGATTTCTTGGAAATTATGGGTACCAGTGAGGTGGAATATGAATTGATTGAGAGCAATTTGCAAAGTCAATTGGAAGATGATGAAGAACAAGTGGCTAAAACTAATTCTCTTTCCCGTTCTGTTTCTTACAATTGGAATCAATACTATGAATTGGAAGATACCTACAAATGGTTGCAACAATTGGCTGTGGAATATCCCGGTGTTGTGACTTTGATTGAAGGCGGCAAAACCTATCAGGGACGTTCGATTTTGGGTGTTAAAATCTCCAAGAGTAAATCGGAAAAGCCTGGCATCTTTATTGAGGCTGGTATACATGCTCGTGAATGGATTGCTCCCGCCACTGCCACCTATTTGATCAATCAATTGTTAAACTCCGAGGTGGCTAGCATTAGACAAGTGGCTGACAACTACAACTGGTATATTTTCCCTCATGCCAATCCTGATGGTTATGTTTACACCCACACCAAAGATCGCATGTGGCGTAAGACTCGTACTCCCTATGGCAGCTGTTTTGGTGCTGATCCCAATCGTAACTGGGGCTTCCAATGGAATGTTGTGGGTTCTAGCAACAATCCCTGCTCTGATACATATGCTGGTCCTTCTGCTTTCTCGGAAATTGAAACTCGCTCTTTGGCCGATTACCTCAAAACTTTGGAGGGTAAAATCTCTCTATACATTTCCTTCCATGCCTACTCTCAGTATTTACTCTTCCCTTACGGTCACACCGCTGAGTTGCCAGCCAACTACAAGGATTTGAAACAAGTTTTCGATGTTAGTATTGCCGCCATCAACAAACGTTATGGCACTAAATATACTGGTGGCAACATTTATGATGCCATCTATCCCGCTTCAGGAGCCTCTGTTGATTGGGCCTATGAAAATGTTGGCACCAAAATGGCCTACTGCTATGAATTGCGTCCCTCGTCCAACTCATTCTTGGTTGGTTTCAAATTGCCAGCTTCGCAAATTGTATCCACTGGTGAGGAAACTGTTGACTCTATTGTTGCCATGGTTAACGAAGTCCAAAAATTGGGTTACTTCAAATAACTTCTTATACATTCCATGTAAATTGTATAAATAAACTGGTATTATCGAACTTTTTATAATTGATTTTCTTACTCTTAAACCACTTGATAATTTATTTGAAAAGTCTTATTGAAAAGTATGACCCATATATTGGTTTTATCTTATTATTTTCTTACTAATTAAAAATGTATTGTCTAAAGCTCTTAAAGATTATACAAAAATGTAAATAGGTTTTGTTGAGAGTTATAAATTAACTGATATATGACTAAATATTTGTAATAAGATGGAATTTTTAAATTACTGTGAGTATTGGATTAGTAATCACAGGTTTAATATAAATTAAACTGAACTAGAATTGAACTAGAACTGAATCATAACTAAACTAGAACTGAACTATAATTGAACTGGAATTGAACTAGAATTGAACTAGAATTGAACTAGAATTTAACTAGAACTGAACTATATGTGAACTATAACTGAACTAGAACTGAACTAGAACTGAACTAGAACTGAACTAGAACTGAACTAGAACTAAACTAGAACTGAACTAGAACTGAACTAGAACTGAACTAAAACTGAACTAGAACTGAACTAAAACTGAACTAGAACTGAACTAGAACTGAACTAGAACTGAACTAAAACTAGAACTAGAACAGAACTAAAATTGAACTAGAACTAAACTAAAACCGATATATGTTTACGCTCTTATTATATCGTTCCGCGAATACTTACACTTTTTCCGCGAAACTTAAAATTTTTTCACGACTCAACTTATTAGCACTACAAACGGCCACTCCCGGAAATGGAGTGTTTGAAACATGTACCATATTAGTAGACATATGCACCTCTGTTGGTTGTTGAATATATTGCACAATCAGTGTTAATATTATAAAATGAGTCCACACTATAACGGCGAATATAAAAATGGTCCATATAAATCTGAAAATTTTATTAAAATGAGGTTCAAGTTTTTAAATTTTAAATCTTCTTCTTTACAAGCCCATTTACCTGGCATATTTGAAACGAGTATAGTACAACAACAAACGCAGGCCATGTATGGCACTTTCGTTAAGGAAATCTTTTAAATGTTTATTTTTCAATAAATATCCAAACATGTTCGTTTAACAACTGTTAATAATGTCAATTTGTCTTAAGACTTTTATAGCAACACATTAGAAAGTTTTGTAGGATATAAATCATTTTGATGTTTGAAAGGACTTAATTTGTACAGACATGTGGTAATTTTATTTGATTTTTAAATAACAGGTGTGAATATAATTGATTATGTGGGGAGAGAACTGAATGCAAACATACGATTTACGACTAGAGCTGTTCAACAAACTAGAGCTGAACTGAACTAGAACTGAACTAGAACACAACTTGAACTAAACTGAACTAGAACTAGAACTGAACTAGAACTGAACTAGAACCAGAACTGAACCAGAACTGAACTTGAACTGAACTAGAAATGAACTAGAACTGAACTAGAACTGAACTAGAACTGAACTAAAACTGAATTAGAACTGAACTAGAACTGAACTAGAACTGAACTAGAACTGAACTAGAACTGAACTAGAACTGAACTAGAACTGAACTAGAACTGAACTAGAACTAGAACTGAACTAGAACTAGAACTGAACTAGAACTGAAGTAGAACTGAACTAGAACTGAACTAGAACTGATCTGGAACTGAACTAGAACTGAAATAGAACTGAAATAGAACTGAAATAGAACTGAACCAAAACTGAACTAGAACTGAACTAGAACTGAACTAAAACTGAACCAGAACTGAACTAGAACTGGACTGAAAGAGAACTAGAACTGAACTAGAACTAAACTAGAACTAATTTAGAATTGAACTAGAACTGAACTGGAACTGATCTAGAACCGAACTTGAACTGAACTAGTACTGAGCTAAATCTTAACTAGAACTAAACTAGAACTTACTGTGGAAAATTATTCTTTTCCTGAGCGAAATAATTGAAAGAGCAGCAGGCACCCTCAATGGTGGGTATACGCTGAAATAAGCTGTCACAACGCGAATTAGTGCCTTTCCAAATGCATTTAGAAATCATATTCAAACAATTGGGCGATAAACGTTCCGATAACTCAGATAAAGTCATATTATTCAATTCCAAAATCTTTTCAGCCAAAGTAAAATTGACATTAGATTGATTTAAAGCAAAACTATAATACATGGTAACACGAAATGAACGCAATACATCTTCATCACTGGTGTTGGAAGGGCGTTTTCTGTAAAGAAAGAAATTGAGAAATATAGTTTAAAGGTATGAACGAAATACTTACAAAACCTTAACCAAACTCAAAGCCCTATCACGTGATATTTTGTTAAAGTTGCAAAATGTTACCGCCGGAAATGGTATATCCCAGGTGGGATGATGAGAACTTTCTATAACCGTAACAGTGGGAGTCTCACGATTCCATAAATAGGATACTATAACCAAAACTATGGATACTATTATGGAAACTATGACAACAAATAACCAAAAATAACGTTCTTTTTTAGTCATATCTGAACGTGTTAAATAATTAAAACCATGCAAAGATGTGGTATTACAATAGTTACGTAAATTTTGCATAAACCAATTTTTAATGGATTTCAAAGTTAGGATACGGGTCTTTTTCTTTTGTGGTTTACGTGAAGCCAATGTAGTGGCTGTAGAGGTAAAGGAGTTTTTGCCAAACTTATGACGATAATTGGTATAAGGTAAAACATTGCGCACAGTAAAAATAGGTTCTACTTTATTAGACGACATTAAAGCGAGAGCTAAATTTAAACACACGTTGTACTGAGACGCTATAAACAGACTAATGTTTGATTGAAGACAACAACAAGTGCTAAGTGGTTTTAATTAAGGGTTGTCGGATAATTGACCTCTAATACTTGCTAATTATAGGTTTCATTGATATATTTATTTTGATGGTTTTGTTAATTATGCTTTTATTACTATGTATACATTATATGTTTTCTTAATATTATGACATTTAACCTATATATTCGGGGCAATAAGGACGCATACGTAGAAACGCTTCTATACGTTCTTGCTCAGCCTTTTCCTCTTCTAATTGTTTTCTATGTTCGGCTTCTTTTTGTGCCTTTCGTTGACGCTTTTTAATACGATATCTTATTCGTTTTTTAGTTAACCAATTGCAAGCGGGTCTTACAAATACAAAGAAAATTAACTCGAAACCTGAAACAAAACTATAACCCATATAAAGACCTGTTATACCACCAAAGGTGCCTATAAACGATAACCAATTTTCATAGACATCCAGGCGTAAACGTTCCGCATAAAGTTCACCAAAAAATACATGCAGCAATATATGGTTGGTGGTATTAATATATTTGCTAGAAAGAGAAAAAGGTAAGTGTAAACGATTTCTTATAGTAATTCTAAGAACTTACAAAAACCTTAGATCGGTTAAGGAATACTTTCTCATTAGTCGTCCAGAATCCATCGCTATGCTATACATATTAAAATCACATAAAGGATAGCAATCACACATAAATTGATCCCCAACATGGTGATTCTTTGAGAAATTTATTTCAGAAACAAATAAAGCTGAAATTAAAATAATAAATATTTATCGATACCATTACTAGTTAAAGTTCACTTCAGTTCTAGTTCATTTCTAGTTCAGTTCTAGTTTAGTTCTAGCTCAGTTCTAGTTCAGTTCTAGTTCAGTTCTAGTTCAGTTCTAGTTCAGTTCTAGTTCAGTTCTAGTTCAGTTCTAGTTCATATTTTTTATTGCTTTTATTATTAGACCATTTCTTATAAAGTTTATCCCTAATTTCACAATTTGTTTTTAATGTTTCATTAATCCATGGATTAGATATTCTGATTTTCTTTTTAGTTGAAATTGTTTTAGAATTATTATATATATTGTTGAACTTATCATGAATTGCATTAAATATTTCATTTGGATCTGAGAAGTTTATAATATCTTGCCAATTTGTGTTTCTTATCTGTTGATTAACTTTGACGTTACATATTTTTGTTTGCTGGGTAATATTTTTGTTTACATTTTGTATTTCTTTAGACTCTGAGAGACAAAAAATGAGAGCAAAGTGGTCAGATATTTTTGTTTTTATTATTGATGCATTGTGTATATTTGTTCATACCTAACGAGGAGATGATCAATACATGTCATTGAATTTATATTTAAATCTTCTCTTGTACAAGAGTTTATTAAATTCTGCATACCGTTGGATGCTATCATATCAAGATAAAGATTTGTTGATGCATTCTCTTTAAGTATATCAATGTTAACGTCACCAACAACAATAATGTTCTTTTGTTTATTTTCTGTTTTTATTACTTTGTCTAACTCATTTATAAAAGAGCTTGTATTTAATGAAGGTGGTCTGTAAATTGCAAAGAGTGAAAATTTTGTTATTGTTTCTATGTTTATGTGTATGGCTTCGAAAGAAATTGTATTTATTTTGATCTCTGTAAATTGAATATTATCTTTAATGTAAACAGCAATACCTCGCCGCTTCTTCCTTCCTGTTCATAAAGATTGCGTTAAATCCATTTATATTATAAAAAGAGCATTCATTATCATTTATGTTTGTTTCTACTAGAACAATATTTTTATTTTGTTTATTAAGTTATGATTGTTGCCAAAAAAGAGTTGAAGTTTAAGCGCATGGAACGAATATTTAGGAAAAACAGTGAGATCGGATAACTTATTACATTTGATTAATTTGGTTTAAGCTTTCAAGCGTTTTGACAGTGATGTTATTCATTTTTTGTATAAAGAAATATATAATTTTGTATTAATTTAAGTTATATTTAAAGTTTTATTTAAAGTTTTTATAATTAATACATGCAATTGCAAAAAAAAAAAAAAATAAAATAAATTGAAAATTAAGAAATTAAGCAATTAGTTCAATATCACTCGAGTTTTGAATCAAAATTAATGATGAATTTTCATTTTTTTTAGCAAATATATGTCCATTACGGACCCACACAAATTTCCATCCTAATTCTTTGGCTTTAGTTTTAGACAGCCATAGAAGTCGACGGTTGTTAGGAGTCAATTCATCATTAATATATATGGTGTTGTTTTGGTTGGCTTGGTTTGTGAGTTCGTTGCTGTTGGAATTAGGTTTACCGAAAGTATTGTGGAATAAATCTCCTTTCACTCTGTGGCCTTTTAGTTTCGACATAATCTCTTTCTTTTTATTCAGAGAGCAGAACTCAACAATAATTTTTTCATTATGTTTTGTTTTATATGCGTTGTTTATGTCTGTGTCTTGTAAATCAACATTAACAGAGGCGGCGATTGTTTTTATTGCATCAATTGGTGTAATGTTATTCTGAACATTTTTAACTTCCACGTTCTTATTGATAAGTTGTTGTTCGATTGAGTTTATTTTATTTTCCAAGCTCTTTATGCGAATATTCTTTTCAATGTTCTCTTTCTTTAGGTCACTGACTTCTGTTGCCAACGTGGAGATAGACTCCGTTAGTTTTATAAATGCACTTGACATCTCTTCTCTTATGTATTTTGAGAAGTAATGATGTTAGTGTTTATCATATTAATACTGCTTTATATCGTTTTAAGTCGTTTGCGACGGTTGATTTGAATGATAATAAATCGGTTTTAAGCTCAGATACATTGGTGTTTAGTGTGTTTAGGTACATTGAGTCCTTAAATCTTTTATTGCTAGGGTTTGCCTCATTTTGTTTGTCTTCATCTCATCATTTCTTTGCTGTTTTGGATATTTGTTCATGTTGTTGTTGCTCTTGTTGTTGTTGGTCATCATGAACAATTTCTTGATAAAGATTGTTGGGCGATTTGCTTGCTTCTTTCACTCTACATTTATGGCATTTCCATGATGCTTTCTTTTCGGCATTCATAAATGAGTATGTCGACTCAGATAGTGTAGCGCACGGAGAGTAGTGGTATTTGCAGCCACAGTTGTGACAAGTAACATAATCTCCTGATATGGGCAGAGATTTATTACATGCACTACAAAGAGCACTTGTGGCTGAGAGGTAGCTAATTTGTTTACTCATTTTTAAGAGTTTTTTAGCAATTTCTTTAATTTTAAAATATAAAAATATAACAATGTTATTTTAATATGGATTTTTATTTTTTGATTTTTATATATAAGGAATGCACAAATTCACTTCAAATTTTCACAGATATTTGTAATAGTTTAAAAGTTTTAATTAGATTTATTTAGATAAATTGATTTTTGGTTATAAGGGTTGTTTTTCAAATATTTAGCGAGCGCTCTGTAATAACACGTCCGTTCACAATGAATACACAACTGAACTAGAACTGAACTAGAACTGAACTAGAACTGAACTAGAACTGAACTAGAACTGAACTAGAACTGAACTAGAACTGAACAAGAACTGAACTAGAACTGAACTAGAACTGAACTAGAACTGAACTAGAACTGAACTAGAACTGAACTAGAACTGAACTAGAACTGAACTAGAACTGAACTAGAACTGAACTAGAACTGAACTAGAACTGAACTAGAACTGAACTAGAACTGACCTAGAACTGAGAACTAGAAATGAACTAGAACTGAACTAGAACTGAACTAGAACTGAACTAGAACTGAACTAGAACTGAACTAGAACTGAACTAGAACTGAACTAGAACTGAACTAGAACTGAACTAGAACTGCACTAGAACTGAACTAGAACTGAACTAGAACTGAATTAGAACTGAACTGGAACTGAATTAGAACTGAACTAGAACTGAACTAGAACTGAACTAGAACTGAACTAGAACTGAACTAGAACTGAACTAGAACTAAACTAGAACTGAACTAGAACTGAACTAGAACTGAACTAGAACTGAACTAGAACTGAACTAGAACTAGAACTGAACTAGAACTGAACTTGAACTGAACTAAAACTGAATTAGAACTGAACTAGAACTAAACTAGAACCGAGCTAAAACTGAACTAGAACTGAACTGGAACTGAACTAGAACCGAACTAAAACTGAACTAGAACTGAACTTGAACTGAACTAGAACTGATCTAGAACTGAACTAGAACTGAACTAGAACTGAACTAGAACTGAAATAGAACTAAACTAGAACTGAACAGAACTAGAACTAGACCTGAACTAGAACTGAACTAAAACTGAACTAGAACTGAACTAGAACTGAACTAGAACTGAACTAGAACTGAACTAGAACTGAACTAGAACTGAACTAGAACTGAACTAGAACTGAACTAGAACTGAACTAGAACTGAACTAGAACTGAACTAGAACTGAACTAGAACTGAACTAGAACTGAACTAGAAACTGAACTAGAACTGAACTAGAACTGAACTAGAACTGAACTAGAACTGGACCTAGAACTGAACTAGAATGAACTTGAACTGAACTAGAATGAACTAGAACTGAACTGAACTGAACTAGAACTGAACTAGAACTGAACTAGAACTGAACTAGAACTGAACTAGAACTGAAACTAGAACTGAACTAGAAATGAACTAGAAAACTGAACTAGAACTGAACTAGAACTGAACTAGAACTGAACTAGAACTGAACTAGAACTGAACTAGAACTGAACTAGAAACTGAACTAGAACTGAACTAGAAACTGAACTAGAATGAACTGACTGAACTAGAATGAACTAGAACTGAACTAGAACTGAACTAGAACTGAACTAGACTGAACTAGAACTGAACTAGAACTGAACTAGAACTGAACTAGAACTGAACTAGAACTGAACTGGAACTGAACTAGAACTAGAACTGAACTAGAACTGAACTAGAACTGAACTAGAACTGAACTAGAACTGAACTAGAACTGAACTAGAACTGAACTAGAACTGAACTAGAACTGAACTAGAACTGAACTAGAACTGAACTAGAACTGAACTAGAACTGAACTAAAACTGAACTAGAACTGAACTAGAACTAAGCTAGAACAGAACTAGAACTGAACTAGAACTGAACTAGAACTTAACTAGAACTGAACTGAACTAGTACTAGAACTGAACTAGAATTGAACTAGAAATGAACTAGAACTATACTAGTACTGAAGTAGTACTGAACTAGAAATGAACTAAAATTGAACTTGAAATGCACTAAAACTAGACTAGCAACTAAGCAGCTACTGCTTTCCCGGTTTCTTACCTTAATTATACATTTCGAATCAATAACAATCATATTCAAAATACAATTCCTTAGTAGTTTTATTAACGATTATTAAAATAATTAAAAATAGGTCTAAATGTCAGAAAATATATAAATTCAAAAGCAGTAACAATGCTGAAACCCATGATCAAACCCAGCAGGCCGCCAAAGGAAGCTACAAGTGCAAAAAATTCTATAAGATTAAAAGATTTTCTCTTCACCAGCAAAATATACAGAAAAACATTATTTACCCAAAGCTGATAACCAATTTTGATAGATTTCCTTTCGATACCTAGTAGACATAAGATCACTGTAGAACACATGCAGCAAAATATTGTTATAATCATTTGGAATTTTCCTGTTAATAAACAAAATATTACAACAAATTCCGAATTAAGAAAAAACTCAACAACTTACAAATCATTTTCTAATTTAACATTAAGTTTACCCATGGTTATTTCCGAAACATAATGATTAGACTCACAATCCGGCAAACAATCACAGGGAAATTTATCCGTGCTCAAAATGGTGGAAAATGTTTTATTATATTCATTTAGGGCTCGAGTAAAAATTTCTGCAATATTAAAGGCCTTAATAAATAACTTTTAAAGCAATATCAATCCTTGTACCTCTACTATCTAAAACACATTTTAGATCCTTAATTCCACATTTAGAAAATGAACCATTATTGGGTAAATTTTCTGGTACACAACCACATTTTTCTACTGCTTTACGTATGCGACACTCCGACATGCAATTAATAAAGGAATATCTTTGCATTACCACCAATTTACGTTCATTGGAAAATAAACAATTTCTTAATTTCAAATCCATACTTTTGACATCACTTGTTGCGTAAGTAGACTCGGGACTAATGCGCACAAAACTTTCTCTTGTGGAGGTGATAACTTTTGTTTCGGCATTTTCATCGGGAAAATCGTAGGCATCATGGATCATAAAACGAAAACCATAGCTGCTAAAATAGGTGCCGAAATAATCGTAGGCCAAGGGATTAAGGAGTATTGATAGACCCGTAGGATAACCACAACCCGTAACGCGATAAGGTCTTTTCGGAATTTGATAGGCAATTTTTCTGGAAAAGGAGAAAAAAGGATAGAAAATTCTTGGGGAAATCGAACTGAAGAAGAATATATCTGAACAAGAACTGAACTAGAACTCTTCTAGAACTAAACTGCAAATTAACTAGAACTGAACTAGAACTGAAATAGAACTGAACTAGAGCTGAACTAGAACTGAACTAAAACTGAACTAGAACTAAACTAGAACTGAACTAGAACTGAACTAGAACTGAACTAGAACTGAACTAGAACTGAACTAGAACTGAACTAG
>NC_060950.1:63902294-63911980 GCF_022045245.1 Lucilia cuprina | reverse complement strand
TCAGTTCTAGTTCAGTTCTAGTTCAGTTCTAGTTCAGTTCTAGTTCAGTTCTAATTCAGTTTTAATTCAGTTCTAGTTCAGTTCTAGTTCAGTTCTAGTTCAGTTCTAAGTTCAGGTTTAGTTCAGGTTTAGTTCAGTTCTAGTTCAGTTCTAGTTCAGTTCTAGTTCAGTTCTAGTTCAGTTCTAGTTCAGTTCTAGTTCAGTTCTAGTTCAGTTCTAGTTCAGTTCTGGTTCAGTTCTAGTTCAGTTCTAGTTCAGTTCTAGTTCAGTTCTATTTCTGGTTCAGTTCTAGTTCTAGTTCAGTTCTAGTTCAGTTCTAGTTTAGTTCTAGTTCAGTTCTAGTTCAGTTCTAGTTCAGTTCTAGTTCAGTTCTAGTTCAGTTCTAGTTCAGTTCTAGTTCAGTTCTAGTTCAGTTCTAGTTCAGTTCTAATTCAGTTTTAATTCAGTTCTAGTTCAGTTCTAGTTCAGTTCTAGTTCAGTTCTAGTTTAGTTCTAGTTTAGTTCTAGTTTAGTTCTAGTTCAGTTCTATTTCAGCTCTAGTTCAGTTTTAGTTATCTTAACTCTTAAAGAAAATGCTCAATGTTGCTTATTCTCATACCCACCTTTCCATTTCATATAACATTTACTCTCCTCCAAACCACACACTGTCCAATTGTCCTTTCTAGGCCAATTGGCCAACGAACATTTACACTTTTGATATAACTTTAAAGAACGACATTCAGCCAAACAGTTAACCTGAGAATAGGATCCAAAATAGAACATGGGCCGTTCCCAAGGTAAATAACATTTTCTCTTATATAAAGACTCTCTAGCTATGTACGAAGTGGCATGAGTTTGCTGAGGTAAAACATGAATTTTATTAAAAGTTGAGGGCTGTATTATACGTTTCAAAGAGTTCGTATCGGCAAAATCGTGTGAGTCGTGTATCAAAACCAGAAACCCGGTTGTCAATGTTAAACTGGCCTTATAATTCTCTAAATGAGGATCTAATAATACCGATAGACCCGTTTTATAACCACAACTCGTGCTATATTCCAAGTAATTATTCATTACGTAATCACCACGTTTGTTTGTGGTTTTTTGTAAAGCTTTATAGTTAAAGGAGCAGCAGGATCCATATGCTGTTTGTATTTTTTGAAATAAATGTTTACATCTCGTAAAATGTCCTTGCCATTTACATCTTAGTAACTCATTTTCACAATCGGGTGTTAGTTCGTTTAATAGTTGTGGTAACGAGTAATTGTTTAGCTTTAGTAGAGAGCTTAGGGCTGTGTGGTCTTCAGTATAGGCTTTAAGGTTGAATGCTGTAGAAACTGCTAGATTGAAGTAATCGTTAAGTTGTGGGAGCGACAAGTTGCTAGATTTTTGGCTAAAAGAATAAGAAAAAAACATTTTTAGTTTTTAAAAAAATCGAATTCTAGTAGGATTTGTATTTGATCACAGATTTTCATTCTTTTTGCAATAGCTCCTCTAGTTTAGCCAGAAAATAGACTTTTATGTTTTCACTCAAAATATCGAATTTTGGTAGTAAATAAAAGTGATCACAGACTTTCACTCTTTTGGCCCTAGCTCCTTTAGTTTAGCTAGAAAATTGACTTTTATGTTTTCACTCAAAATATCGAATTTTGGTACGAAATAAAAGTGATCACAGATTTTCACTCCTTTGGCCCTAGCTCCTCTAGTTTAGCCAGAAAATGGACTTTTATGTTTTCACTCAAAATATCGAATTTTTCTAGGAAATAAAAGTGATCACAGATTTTCACTCTTTTGGCCCTAGCTCTTTTAGATTAGCCAGAAAATGGACTTTATCAATATATCACTCAATATATCGAATTTTGGTACGAAATAAAAGTGATCACAGACTTTAACTTTTTTGGCTCTAGCTCCTTTAGTTTAGCCAGGAAATGAACTTTTATGTTTTCACTCAAAATATCGAATTTTGCTAGGAAATAAAAGTGATCACAGATTTTCACTCTTTTGGCCCTAGCTCCTCTAGTTTAGCCAGAAAATAAACTTTTATGTTTTCACTCAAAATGTCGAATTTTGGTACGAAATAAAAGTGATCACACATTTTCACTCTTTTGGTCCTAGCTCTTTTAGTTTAGCCAGGAAATGAACTTTTATGTTTTCACTCAAAATATCGAATTTTGGTACGAAATAAAAGTGATCACCGATTTTCACTCTTTCTAGTTTAGCCAGAAAATGGACTTTTATGTTTTCACTCAAAATATCGAATTTTGGTAAGATTTATAAGTGATCACAGATTTTCACTCTTTTGGCCCTAGCTCCTTTAGTTTAGCCAGGAAATGAACTTTTATGTTTTCACTCAAAATATCGAATTTTGCTACGAAATAAAAGTGATCACAGTTTTTCACTCTTTTGGCCCTAGCTCCCTAGTTTAGCCAGAAAATGGACTTTTATGTTTTCACTCAAAATATCGAATTTTGCTAGGAAATAAAAGTGATCACAGATTTTCACTCCTTTGGCCCTAGCTCCTCTAGTTTAGCCAGAAAAAGGACTTTTATGTTTTCACTCAAAATATCGAATTTTGCTAGGAAATAAAAGTGATCACAGATTTTCACTCTTTTGGCCCTAGCTCTTCTAGTTTAGCCAGAAAATGAACTTTTATGTTTTCATTCAAAATATCGAATTTTGCTAGGAAATAAAAGTGATCACAGATTTTCACTATTTTGGCCCTAGCTCTTCTAGTTTAGCCAGAAAATGGACTTTTATGTTTTCACTCAATATATCGAATTTTGGTACGAATAAAAGTGATCACAGATTTTAACTTTTTTGGCTCTAGCTCCTTTAGTTTAGCCAGGAAATGAACTTTTATGTTTTCACTCAAAATATCGAATTTTGCTAGGAAATAAAAGTGATCACAAATTTTCACTCTTGTGGTCCTAGCTCTTTTAGTTTAGCCAGGAAATGAACTTTTATGTTTTCACTCAAAATATCGAATTTTGGTACGAAATAAAAGTGATCACAGATTTTCACTCCTTTGGCCCTAGCTCTTCTAGTTTAGCCAGAAAATGGACTTTTATGTTTTCACTCAATATGTCGAATTTTGGTACGAATAAAAGTGATCACAGATTTTAACTTTTTTGGCTCTAGCTCCTTTAGTTTAGCCAGGAAATGAACTTTTATGTTTTCACTCAAAATATCGAATTTTGCTAGGAAATAAAAGTGACCACAGATTTTCACTCTTTTGGCCCTAGCTCCTCTAGTTTAGCCAGAAAATAAACTTTTATGCTTTCACTCAAAATGTCGAATTCTGATCACAAATTTTCACTCTTTTGGTCCTAGCTCATTTAGTTTAGCCAGGAAATGAACTTTTATGTTTTCACTCAAAATATCGCATTTTGGTACGAAATAAAAGTGATCACAGATTTTCACTCTTTTGGCCCTAGCTCCTCTAGTTTAGCCAGAAAATGGACTTTTATGTTTTCACTCAAAATATCGAATTTTGGTAAGATTTATAAGTGATCACAGATGTTCACTCTTTTGGCCCTAGCTCTTCTAGTTTAGCCAGAAAATGGACTTTTATGTTTTTACTAAAAATATCGAATTTTGGTACGACATAAAAGTGATCACAGATTTTCACTCCTTTTGCCCTAGCTCCTCTAGTTTAGCCAGAAAAAGGACTTTTATGTTTTCACTCAAAATGTCGAATTTTACTATGAAATAAAAGTGATCACAGATTTTCACTCTTTTGGCCCTAGCTCTTCTAGTTTAGCCAGAAAATGAACTATTATGTTTTCACTCAATATATCGAATTTTGGTACGAATAAAAGTGATCACAAATTTTCACTCTTTTGGTCCTAGCTCTTTTAGTTTAGACAGGAAATGAACTTTTATGTTTTCACTCAAAATGTTGAATTTTACTATGAAATAAAAGTGATCACAGATTTTCACTCTTTTGGCCCTAGCTCTTCTAGTTTGGCCAGAAAATGAACCTTTATGTTTTCACTCAATATATCGAATTTTGGTACGAAATAAAAGTGATCACAGATTTTCACTCTTTTGGCCCTAGCTCTTCTAGTTTAGCCAGAAAATGGACTTTTATGTTTTTACTATAAATATCGAATTTTGGTACGAAATAAAAGTGATCACAGATTTTCACTCCTTTGGACCTAGCTCCTCTAGTTTAGCCAGAAAAAGGACTTTTATGTTTTCACTCAAAATGTCGAATTTTACTATGAAATAAAGTGATCACAGATTTTCACTCTTTTGGCCCTAGCTCTTCCAGTTTAGCCAGAAAATGAACTTTTATGTTTTCACTCAATATATCGAATTTTTGTACGAATAAAAGTGATCACAGATTTTAACTTTTTTGGCTCTAGCTCCTTTAGTTTAGCCAGGAAATGAACTTTTATGTTTTCACTCAAAATATCGCATTTTGGTACGAAATAAAAGTGATCACAGATTTTCACTCTTTTGGCCCTAGCTCCTCTAGATTTTCACTCTTTTGGCCCTAGCTCCTCTAGTTAAGCCAGAAAATGACTTTTATGTTTTCACTCAAAATATCGAATTTTGGTAGGATTAATAAGTGATTACAGATTTTTACTCTTTGGCCCTAGCTCCTCTAGTTTAGCCAGGAAATGGACTTTTATTTTTTCACTCAAAATATTGAAACAAAAGTGATCACAGATTTTACTCTTTTGGCCCTAGCTCCTCTAGTTTAGCCAGTAAATGGACTTTTATGTTTTCACTCAAAATATCGAATTTTGCTAGGAAATAAAAGTGATCACAGATTTTCACTCTTTTGGCCCTAGCTCCTCTAGTTTAGCCAGAAAATGGACTTTTATGTTTTTACTCAAAATATCGAATTTTGGTACGAAATAAAAGTGATCACAGATTTTCACTCCTTTGGCCCTAGCTCCTCTAGTTTAGCCAGAAAATGGACTTTTATGTTTTCACTCAAAATATCGAATTTTTCTAGGAAATAAAAGTGATCACAGATTTTCACTCTTTTGGCCATAGCTCCTCTAGTTTAGCCAGAAAATGGAGTTTTATGTTTTCACTCAAAATATCGAATTTTGCTAGGAAATAAAAGTGATCACAGATTTTCACTCTTTTGGCCCTAGCTCCTCTAGTTTAGCCAGAAAATGGACATTTATGTTTTTACTCAAAATAACGAATTTTGCTAGGAAATAAAAGTGATCACAGATTTTCACTCTTTTGGCCCTAGCTCCTCTAGTTTAGCCAGAAAATGTAGTTTTATGTTTTCACTCAAAATATCGAATTTTGCTAGGAAATAAAAGTGATCACAGATTTTCACTCTTTTGGCCCTAGCTCCTCTAGTTTAGCCAGAAAATGGACTTTTATGTTTTCACTCAAAATATCGAATTTTGGTAAGATTTATAAGTGATCACAGATTTTCGCTCTTTTGGCCCTAGCTCTTCTAGTTTAGCCAGAAAATGGACTTTTATGTTTTCACTCAAAATATCGAATTTTGGTATGAAAGCTCCTTTAGTTTTGCCAGAAAATGGACTTTTATGTTTTCACTCAAAATATCGAATTTTGGTAAGATTTATAAGTGATCACAGATATTCGCTCTTTTGGCCCTAGCTCTTCTAGTTTAGCCAGAAAATGGACTTTTGTGTTTTCACTCAAAATATCGAATTTTGGTATGATTTATAAGTGATCACAGATTTTCACTCTTTTGGCCCTAGCTCTTCTAGTTTAGCCAGAAAATGGACTTTTATGTTTTTACTCAAAATATCGAATTTTGGTAAGGTTTATAAGTGATCACAGATTTACACTCTTCTGGCCCTAGCTCCTCTAGTTTAGCTAGAAAATGGACCTTTATGTTTTCACTCAAAATGTCGGATTTTACTAGTTTAGCCAGAAAATGGACTTTTATGTTTTCACTCAAAATATCGAATTTTGGTACGAAATAAAAGTGATCACAGATTTTCACTTTTTTGGCCCTAGCTCCTCTAGTTTAGCCAGGAAATGGACTTTTATGTTTTCACTCAAAATATCGAATTTTGGTATGATTTATAAGTGATCACAGATTTTCACTCTTTTGGCCCTAGCTCTTCTAGTTTAGCCAGAAAACGGACATTTATGTTTTTACTCAAAATATCGAATTTTGGTATGATTTATAAGTGATCACAGATTTTCACTCTTTTGGCCCTAGCTCCTCTAGTTTAGCTAGAAAATGGACCTTTATGTTTTCACTCAAAATGTTGGATTTTACTAGTTTAGCCAGAAAATGGACTTTTATGTTTTCACTCAAAATATCGAATTTTGGTACGAAATAAAAGTGATCACAGATTTTCACTCTTTTAGCCCTAGCTCCTTTAGTTTAGCCAGGAAATGAACTTTTATGTTTTCACTCAAAATATCGAATTTTTGTGGGAAATAGAAGTGATCACAGATTTTCACTCTTTTGGCCCTAGCTGCTCTAGTTTAGCCAGAAAATGGACTTTTATGTTTTGACTCAAAATATTGAATTTTGGTGGGAAAAAAAAAGTGATCACAGATTTCACTCTTATGGCCCTAGCTTCTCTAGTTTAGCCAGGAAATGTACTTTTATGTTTTCACTCAAAATATCGAATTTTGCTAGGAAATAAAAGTGATCACAGACTTTCACTCTTTTAGCCCTAACTCTTCTGGTTTAGTCAGTAAATAAACATTTATGATAAATTTGAAATTTTGATAGGATTTATAAGTGATCACAGATTTTCATCTTTAATCCCTAGCTCCACTGTTTCAACTTTTGTTTTTTTAGGCGTAGTTCCTCTAGTTTAGGCAGAAACATAACTAATTTCAATACTCACAATTTATGCGCCATATACTCCGCCCTCCTCTTTGAAATACGATTCAAATTACAAATGGTAACCGCCGGAAAAGGTATAGACCAAGTGGGATATTGTGTACTTTCCGAATATAAGATGGTGGGTGTATCGGTGTTCATAAAGTGAGACAGCAGTAGAATAAATCCCGACATTACTACCGCGGTTAGAACTACGAGAAACCAAAATGCCCTCTGCCAAGTGGTGGCGCCCACAAAATTAATAAAACCATGAATACTAGCCATTTCACAGTAGATTTCAAACCCTGATTTTCGCTTGCACAAACCATCATCATTACGTGCCTTAAGAAAAGCCAAAAAGGCAGGCAATTGTATGCTGCCCATGGCTAAGCGGGAGGGTTTATTAAAGGTTTTCTTATGCCATATGGAGGCAATTTTGGAAATTTTGTCATTACAGCTGGAATTTATAGGGAGTTTTAGCGATTTTTTCCTTTTAGTTTGCAAGAGTTTTTGCAGTTTTTCCTTTATAAGTTGATAGTTGGACTTACGACCTGCTATAAGCACTGGATGTTCCAATAGTTTTAAACGCATTTGAGTATTCGAAGAAGTATTCTGATTGAATAGTAGTTGATTGGATTTCTTAACACTTTTAGGTTTTAGATAGTCCTCAAAGGTTAAGTAATAGGTTATCTCAGCTGAGGATTTCTCAGTTTTATCGGAGGAAATTGTTTTAGCCATGACCTATATAGTTACAGTTACTTTCAGAGAATAAACTTGTTCTGGGAATTTTTAGGTGTTTTTATATGGGTTTTGTGGGTAACAGAGATGGACAAGTTAAATTTTGAAATATTACTAATCTTATAAAAGAATACGTTAGAAGTTATAAAACTCCTGTAGATTAGACTACAGACTTAACTATAGCCTAGACTATAGACTAGACTATTGACTAAACTATAGACTAGATTATAGACTAGACTATTGACTAAACACTAGACTAGATTATAGACTAGACTATGGACTAGACTATAGACGAGACTATAGACAATACTATAAACTAGACTATAGACTAGACTATAGACTAGACTATAGACTAGATTATAGACTAGACTATAGACAATACTATAGACTAGACTATAGACCAGACTATAGACTAGACTATAGACTAGACTATAGACTAGACTATAGACTAGACTATAGACTAGACTATAGACTAGACTATAGACTAGACTATAGACTAGACTATAGACTAGACTATAGACTAGACTATAGACTAGACTATAGACTAGACTATAGACTAGATTATAGACTAGATTTTAACCTAGACTACAGTCTAGACTATAGACTAGATTATAGACTAGACAATAGACTGGAATATAGACTAGACTACAGACTAAACTATAGTCTAAACTTTAAACGTAAAATCAGAAATCTGTTTTTCCATGTTTCAATAACCTAACAATTAAACTTTCTTACGTATTTCCCTGTTAACTTACATACATATACATAGATATACGTACATACATTTATGTATGTGTGCGTACAAATGTTTTATTTTGATTGAGTGATGATTTTTAATTTTATTTTATTATAATTTTGTTTCTGTTTAATTTTATTATTAAAAACGCATCACTCAGTATAAACGAAAAAAAAAAATAACTTTTGTTTTAATAATGATGATTTACAGACATGTCGTGTCATGTTAGTTGTCATTTTTGTTTAGCAGTTTAAACGCTTAAAATGTGTGTTGAAAGTAAAGTGTTTTAGCTTTTTTTAATTATGACGCATGAATAATTTAACTGATTTTATTATAGTTATAATTTGCACAAACGTCACATCTTAAGATCTGATTAGAGCTTTTAAATATGATAATGACGTTTGTTAATATAACATTTTAATTAGGCACACTGGCAAGGTCTTTACGTAAATATGGCAATACTAGTATTTAAGTGATGCAAACTTACTGCTTCTTGAAAAAAAAAATGTGGATCAAAGACTTTCATTTTATAGCTTCGATATATTTGTTTACAACAATTTGAAGTTTATGTTTAAAATTCCTTCTCTTTTAATCATATGCATTGAAATTTACTTTCAAGAATTCTATTTTGAACTTAATTTTAAACGATTTCATTTAAACTCTTCATTTTACTATTGAAGCTTCAAATACAAAAAAAAAACTTCTCTCTACTTTTAGAACACTAATGATGAAATAAAAAAACCCAACAACAAAACATTTCCATTTAATTCAATTAAAAATCAATTTATTCAAAAGTTTTTGTTTTGATTCTACACTTTTTAATTTAAACATCAACCAACATGTGATGTACGCGATTCAGAAAAAAAAATAAAATCTACAATAAATACAAATTCATTAAATATTGAAATTGTTTTAAATCAAAAGTGTGACATACACAAAATCGCAAAAAAATAAAAATAAAAACACCAACAAAAGAGTGTTAAACAACAATCACGCAGATGTTTAACGTGAAAATTTTATTGTAATTGCTGTTCTGTTGTTCTTGGTTTGTTGATATTAATTGTTATACAATGACAAATATGACGACGATCTATCTCATGATCATTGACAAGAGCAATGTCATCGTAAGGAAGATAAAATATACGCGTGCAGTTGCAATTGTGTTTTGACCTCAATTTTTATGTTAATCTAGTTTTACTTCCTATTCATATTTATGCCGAAGGACTAATTTTCAATCAGTGATTATAATTTGTTTAACGTTTAAGTTTGTATAATTTATAGGCTAGAGTTCAGACTATAGACTACAGGCTAAGCTTGAATATAGCCTAAAGTTCAGGATAGGTCTATAGTATAGTCTATAGTCTAGTCTATAGTCTAGTCTATAGTCTAGTCTATAGTCTAGTCTATAGTCTAGTCTATAGTCTAGTATATAGTCTAGTCTATAGTCTA
>NC_060950.1:63819712-63902194 GCF_022045245.1 Lucilia cuprina | reverse complement strand
AGACTATAGACTAGACTATAGACTAAACTATAGACTAGATTATAGACTAGACTATAGAATAGACTATAGACTAAACTATAGACTAGATTATAGACTAGACTATAGACTGGACTATAGACTAGACTATAGACTGTAGGTGAGACTTTTTTTCTTTTGAAGTCTTCTAACTAATTTAACGGAAGTTTCAAAATTTGCTTATGTTAAGAAATTCTCAGAAACCCTGGTGTTTGAACTAGTGCTGACTGTTCCAATAAAAGTTTGTTTAACAATTAAAAACTGTGTTATTGTTTTTACTTAAGCTTATTTAATAATATATTTTTCAATGTTTTTGTTTTTATTGTTGTGGTTTTTATACTGTGCCATTGAAATATTTATTGCAGGCGTTTAAATTATACAATATTTAATTTCTATTTTCAATGAATGTATGTTTACTTTTATTATTCTTTTCATTTCGATTAGAAACTTGTGTAAACTTGGGATTTTTATGGAATTTCAAATATTTACTTTCGTGGGAATAATAGAGAGAGAAAATAAATACAGCGAAAAGAAACAGTTAAAGATAAAATTTAAAATCCCCCAAAATAAATAAGTGTGGACCAAAAAGAAATTGTTTATTTTTTAAAATTAGATAAGAAGAAAAAATGGGTTAAGAAAATGGGTCAAAAAACCGATAGCAATCAAATCAAAATGATTATAAATTAAAAGCAATTTGTTAAACAAATTAATAAATGACGTTTTTCTTTTTTTTACCTACAATGACATAAAAATAACTTACAGTATAAACACACAATTATGTCATTGATAATACTTTAACACTTAATTAACTTAACTTTACATTACGTCGTTACGTTGCCGTTTTGTAATAAAACCAACTTGTCAATATCAAAAATTAAGCCGTAATTACGAAACTTGAAACTCAGTGACGTTTTCCCTTAACGACTTTTTACTTTTGTTTATATTACAAATAAGTTTAATGATCTTTTGGCACATATTTTGTTACCCCTCTGGTCTGTGTGTGTATGTGTTAATAATTGTTTATTTTTATTAATTTCCCAAACAATTTAAAACAAGTTTTCTTATTATTGTTATATTTTAAATTTAGTGAATTTTTATATATTTAAAGAAAGATTTCTTTTTTTAAATAAAACTTATTTTTATATACAAATTACGTCATTTTAAATAACAGTTATTTAACGGGCTTTAAGTTTTATTTTTAAAGTGTTAAATATGACAAATGTATTTAATTTCTTTTTCAGAGACACAGAAGAGTCATTTGCGTTTATGGGGAATATGAAATGAATCATTTTATAAGCAATGAAATTAGTTAAAAGTAATTTGTATGATATGATGAAGAACTGTTGTATCATTTTTATTTCCCATTTTATAAAATCTTTAGAAATTTATCAATATTTAAGATTTCTTAGAAAATTTAACTTTTTCTATTATAATTACCTAGTAGACATCACTGTTTACTATATATTATCCCATTAAACAATGTTGCCAGATTTAAAGACATCTAAACGTATGATTTTTATTAATTACAAGGTTATGTTAGAAAAATAGCTATAACTTTGGTTTTAAAAAAGCTAAAGTTGAAATGTTTGCTATAAAAGAAAGCTAAGTCTGTAGACAATACTATAACAAAGAAAATTATTCTAAAACTTTAAAATCATTTAACAAAATTTTGTTAGATTTTCAAAAATTTTAAATTTTCAAAATTTGTTTACTCTCTAAAATATTAATTTTCTATGAACAAAGTTAAAAATTCATTATTACAATATAAAACCTAAACTAAACTATGAATTTCTTTAAAATGTTTCTCCATTTCTTATTAAAAAATCTTAGTTTTGCTTTAAAATCTAAAAAAGTTAAACAGTACGTATGATTGTTATTAATTAAGAGGTTATGTTAGAAAAATAGCTTTAACTTGGGTTCCAAAAGAGCTATTTTTTCCATAAAAGAAAGCTAAGACTTTAGGCAATACTCCACCGAAGAAAATTATTACAAAACTTCAAAACAGTTTAACAAAATTTTGTTAGTATTTCAAAAATTTAAAATTTTCAAAATGTATTTTTTTAAAATTATTTTTTAAATTATATAAATTAAGTAACAAAACTTTATAAGTAATTAAAACCTTAACTAAACTATACATTTCTTTAAAAAGTTTCACCATTTTTTATGTAAAATTCTTAGTTTTGCTTTAAAATCTAAAAAAAGTTCAACAGAACGTATGATTGTTATTAATTAAGAGGTTATGTTACTAAAATGGTTATAAGTTTGGCTCCAAAAGAGCTAAAGATATAATTTTTTCTATAAAAGAAAGCCAAGACTTCAAGCAATATTGTAGCAAAGAAAATTATAACAAAACTTTAAAATTGTTTAAAAAAATTTTGTTAGATTTTCAAAAATTTAAAATTTTCAAAATTTATTTTTGAAATTTATAAGTAATTAAAACCTTAACTAAACTATACATTTCCATAAAAAGTTTCACCATTTCTTATTAAAAAGCATAATTTTTACTTAAAAAATTAAAAAGTTCAACAGAACGTATGATTGTTATTAATTAAGGGGTTATGTTACAAAAATAAATATAACTTGGGTTCCGAAAGAGCTAAAGATATAATTGTTTCAATAAAAGAAAGCCAAGGCTTCAAGTAATATTGTTGCAAAGAAAATTATAACAAAACTTTAAAATCGTTTAACAAAATTTTGTAAGTTTTTAAAAAGTTAAAATTTTGAAACCTGGTTTTTGTACAAAATGTTATTGTTTTCTATAAACAAAGTTAAAAATTCATTATTATAATATAAAACTTTAACTAAGCTTTTAATTTCCTTCAATAGTTTTTCCATTTCTTATTAAAAAACCTTATTTTTTACTTAAAATTTAAAAAAAGTTCAACAGAACGTATGATTGTTATTAATTAAGGAGTTATGTTGGAAAATTAGTTATAACTTTGGTTCCAAAAGAGATAAAGATAAAATTTTTTTCTATAAGGAAAACCTAAGACCATAAGCAGTACTATAGCAAATTAAATTATTACAAAACATTTAAAACGTTTAACTAATTATAGTTAGTTTTCAAAATTGTCTTTGTATTTAGTCATTTTACTTCTTATTTTAACATCCAAACCCCTGGATGATTCTGTTAACGTTGAATTGATTACTTTTCAATTCAAGCCATTTTTTTACTTAAAAATTCTCAAAGAAGTAAACAACTTTTATGTTCTTTTTGTAATTTTATTACTTTTTTTTTTAATTGACGTCACAGGCACGTGATATTTTTCTTCTTTGTTTTTGAGAAAAACTTTTAATTTCTGTCTGGAGTTTTCGGTTTATATAGTAAAAGACCTTTTATGTTAATATCTATAGGCAAAAATTTAAGAGTTCATTGAATTTTAAACTTAACATTTGTCTACCAGCAACAAATAAATAAATAAAAAATCTTTACAATTTTTTTTTTGTTTTTCAATATAAAGTTATTTTAGGCTTAAGAAAAAAAAAGAGAATTAATTGTTATTTTTTGCCGTCTGGGTCTTTGACCATTATTTTAAATGATTGCGTAAAAAAACTCCATACCAAATCAAATAAAAGGTACAATGACTTAAAAACAAATAATCTTACATAAAATTATCCTAAACAGAAAAAGAATTTTTGTATAAGAAAAAGAAAACAAATTTATAAAAAGGAAAGACATAAAAATAAAAATAATCAAATCGTATGATGTTTTTTTTAGAAGATTAGAAACCATAAAAATTCTATATATAATAATGTATTGATAATATTTTTAAGTCGCGAGCCATCAGCATCATTATCATTGATAAGCTGTTTTTTTATAATATTAAAATACTTGATAATATTTTCTAAACGCCTAGGTTTTTTTTTTAAAACGTCAGTTTTTATTTAAATTATGACTTAAATGGAAAGAAAACATTTTAAATTCTATTCTTTAGTTTGTAACATTAATGATAAATATTGAATTTTTAATTATTTATTAGTCACTTTAAAGAATAATTCCCCCTAAGGGGAAATCCAAATAGTGATAAAAATATACTATTAAGCGACTATTCACTGTAGTTTACTTTAGATTTTGGATACATTTGTTTAACATTTTTAAAAAGAAATTAACAATATAGTAATTTTTTGTAAACGAATAAAATTTTGTTAAATAAATTAACAAATTTTTAACAATTTTCTTTACCAAAATGTTCCTTAAAGTCTTAGCTTTCTATAGAAGAAGAAATTACTTCAAAAGCTCTTTTTGAACTAAAGTTATAGCTATTTTTCTAACATAACCTCTTAATTAATAACAATCATACGTTCTGTTGAACTTTTTTACATTTTAAAGCAAAAATAAGACTTTTTAATAAGAAATAATATAATTATTTAAAGAAATTCATAGTTTAGCTTAGGTTTTTAATTACTAATAGTCTTTCGCAATTTTATTTATAAAATTTTAAATCTTTTTGAAAGTAAATAAATTTTGAAAATTTGAAATTTTCCTTAACTGACATAATTTTGTTAAAGGTTTTTAAAGTAATGTAATAATTTTCTTTTGTAGAATATAGCCTCAAGGCTTAGCTTTCTTTTATAGAAAAAAATATGTCTTAAGCTCTTTTTGAAACAATGTTATAACTACTTTTGTAACATAACCTCTTAATTAATAACAATCATACGTTCTGTTGAACTTTTTTTTACATTTTAAAGCAAAAATAAGATTTTTTTAATAAGAAATAGTGAAAATTTTTAAAGAAATTTATAGTTAATCTATTGTTTTAACTTCTTAAAAACTTTTGCTACTTCGTTTATACAAAATAAATACTTTTAGAAAAGCAAAACAATTTGGGAAATGTAAAATTTTGGAAAATTTACAAAATTTTGTGTTATTGTTTAAGTTATTAGCTTTCTTTAATAAAAAGAATTACGACTTTAGCTCTTTTTGAATCAAAGTTATAACTATTTTTCTAACATAAACTTTTAATTAATAACAATCATATGTTCTGTTGAACTTTTTTATATGATTTTAATAAGAAATAGTTAAACTTTTAAAGAAAATTTATAGTTCTATAGTTAAGCTGATGGCTTAACTTCTTGTAAACGTCTCCACTTTGTTTATATAAAATTAAATCTTTTCCGAAAAGAAAAACTGTTTGAAAATTTAAAATTTTTTTAAAGCTAAATTGTAACTTTAAATTATTCACGATCAGTTTTTAACTTTGACTTAAGAAGATTCGCGATCGTGGCTTTACTATGCCTTTAAGAGAGTAACGATCAAAGCAATGTGGTAACTTTAAAAGATTCTCCATCAAATAATGGTTGTTAACCAAAGATTTACGATCTTTGCTAAACAATGGCTTTGAAATACCCATGATCAAAACTTAATTGTACTTTTAAAAGATTCACGATCAATGCTAAACTATCGATATTGTAATTTCCAAAGATTTACGATTAAAGCTCAACTAAGTCTTTAAGAGAGCAACGATCAAGGCAATGTTGTATATTTAAAAATTACACCATCATGTAGTAATTGTGTTTACAAAAGATTAACGACCAATGCTAAATCGATGAAATACCCACGATCACATCAAAATTGTACTTTAAAAAGATTCGCGATCAATTCCAAACTGTAGACTTAAAAGATTTAATATTAGAGCTAAATTGTATTATTATTTGTTTCACGATCAGTGCTGATCATTGGCTTTAAAAGATTCACGATTAAAACAAAACTCCACGATCACTATGAAATTGTACTTTTAACAAATCAATGCTAAACTATCGATATTGCAATTTCCAAAGATTCGTGATTAAAGCTAAACTATGCTTTTAAGAGAGTAACGATCAAAACAATGTTGTATATTTAAAAAATGCACGATCATGTAGTGATTGTGTTTACAAAAGATTAATGATCAATGTTAAACTTTGGCTTTGAACTGAAGACTTAAAAGATTTGCTATTAGAGCTAAATTATATCATTATTTGATTAACGATCAGTGCTAAACTTTGGCTTTAAAAGATTCACGATTAAAACAAAACTTTAGAAGATTGACGATCACAGCTTTATATGTTTCATGATCAAATGAAAATTTAAATTTCAAAATTGTACTTTTAAAAGATTCGCGATCAATGCTAAACCATCGAAATTGTAATTACAAAAGATTCGCGATTAAAGCTAAACGATGCCTTTAAGAGAGTAACGATGAAAACAATGTTGTATATTTAAAACATACACGATCAAGTAATGATTGATCATTGATCGTTCGATGCTAGGCTTTGCCTTTAAAGCACCCACGATCACACTTAAAAGATTAGCCATTAGAGCTAAATTGTATAATTATTTTATTCACGATCAGTGCTAAACTTTGGCTTAAAAAGATTTACAATTAAAACAAAACTTTAGAAAGTTTAATGATGAAAGCTTAACTTTAAATATCCACGATCAAAGTGATCGTTTTTCTTTTAAAAGATTCGCCATCAAATAGTGATTGTGTTTTCAAGAGATTCACGATCCATGTTAAACTTTGACTTTAAAATACCCTCGATCACACAATCACCATTGTACTTTCAATGGCTTTGTGATCATTGCTAAACTGTGACATTATAATAATCACTAAAGTGTATCATTAAAAGATTCATGATCATTGCTTAACTTAGGCTTTGAAAGACTATGTAGTATGTTAATAATTCATTATTTATTGTATAATTTAGTTTAAACTAATTAAATAGCTAGTAACTAGGTTAAAATCATAAGGAGGTTTTAAAAATTTCTCTAAAACGTCATAAATTATTTTAAAAAATTTATAAAAAAAAACTATAAAAACAAAATTATAATAAGACAACGGATGTGCGTCATATGCCTTCTTGTAGTTTTGCCTGAGTCAATAAACTTAATTTCATGAAATTATGTCTTTTATTCTGTTTAATCATATTTTAGCATCTGTAGTAAATAATTAATAATAAAATCACACCATATGGCAAAGAAAATAATTTGTTTTTTAGTTTAATATTAATATTAAAAAGAGTAATTGGGCGTCATCATCGTTTTCATGGGAAATAATCAGTTTGTTTTTTTTTAATATAATTTTGTATTTGTTTTTTATATTACAAAGAAATATTTTAATTGTTTTTACGTTTTCAACTTTTTATACGTATTTTTGACCTTAATATTGAAAAATTAACTAAATTTGAAATGTTTTGTTATAAAACCACTCAAGTTTCTCTTCTGTTGACACTAGTTCGGCATTCACTTTGAACTGATAACATGACATTTAACTAACACAACAATGTTGCCAATATTTTAGAAATATAAATGACGCCAAATTTCTATAAAATCCTTTGAATGGCCATGAACTTTTTTGTCGTTTTACTTTTTTTTCAGCATAAAATTTGAATATCATTTGAAACATTCTACTACATTTTGATTAAAATTAAAAAAAAAAACAACAACAAAAAATGTGTAATCGAGTGATTGAACTTTAAGAAAAAAAAGCAAAAATCTTTATAAAATCCAATATGTTCAATCTTCAGTCTTAAGCTTAATAGAAAGCTTTTATAAAAATTATTGATGCAATTGAAATATAACAATTTCAAATGCTAAACATTTATTTATTCTACTTTTTATTGTTGTTGTGCGGACTGCAGAGGTTTTTTTCTGATACACACGTCAAGCGTTTTATTATTGTTTTGTATTAAATTAAATTTTAAATAGATTTTCTTTTATTTCTTCATTGCAAATACTAGATTGAAAGCAAAAAAAAAATGCCATTGATTAAAATCAATTAAATTTCTATAAATAATATTATTAATAAATCTTTGTTGTTATTAAAAACTCACAAATTTGGTACATTATTGACGTCATTAAAAATAATGACTTTTTTGCACTTTAGCTTAAGAAATTTTCAAAAAAAAAAAATGTACCAATAATAATAATAATTTGTTGTTTAATTTGATATAAAAAAAATAAATTTATTTTTTTATAAATAAAATAAATTATTATTTAAATTATCATGTTTTGTATAAATATTTTAAAGAAATTTTGCTAAAACTGAAATATTCTGGAAATTTTATTGAAAAATTTAAAAAAAAATAAATTCATAATCAAAGGTAGATTTAAAAGTTGAACGATCAAATCCCATTGATGTTTACAAAAGAATAGCGATCAAAACAAATTTTTAGCTTTAAAAGATACACAATCAAAGCTAACGTTTGTTTTTAATAGATTAACGATCAAAGTCAAGAAGATTCGCAATCTATAATAAACTGTGACTTTAAAAGACTTACGATCAAATCGAAAATTTTGTTTTCAAAAATTTTCACAATCAACGCTAAACTAAGGTTGTAAAAGATTCGAGATCGAGTTAAAATTGTTTTCACGATGGATGCTAAACTAAGGCTTTAAAAGGTTCAAAATCAAGTTATAATTGTGTTCAAAAGATTCATGATCAATTCTCAACTAAGACTTTTAAAGATTCACGATCATGTCATAATTGTGTTTTCAATAAATTCACAATAAATTTTAAACTAAAAGAAAGAAAGGCTTAAATAGATTCTCAATAAAAGCGAAATTTGATAACAATTGACCCATGATCAAAGCTTTAAAAGATTCGCGATTAAAATTATATATGGCTTTAAATAATTTACGATCAAATCGGAATTGTGCTCTCAGAATACTTACGAACAAAGCTCAATAAACTGTAGCTTAAAAGGATTTGAGATCAATGCCAAATTGTTGCTTTAAGAATCATGATCAATTCAATAAATTTCACGATAGATAGATAGATAGATAGATAGATAGATAGATAGATAGATAGATAGATAGATAGATAGATAGATAGATAGATAGATAGATAGATAGATAGATAGATAGATAGATAGATAGATAGTCTTGTAATCTAACAATTGATACTTATTTTAGACTATCTAAAGTTCCTTGATTCTTAGTTATTAAAAAGCACTTAGTAAAAGCTGACACTTTACTATAAAAATATCACAAACAAATACTCTTTTCTATTATTAAAAAAAATAAAAATTAATTTTCTTACAAGTAAGTGTGAACTTTACGTTTATTATTTAATAAACCACTTAGGCGACTGGTCAATAGCAGATCATTTAGAAATTATCAATTCAAGACACTCTCGATCACTTGCTGTACTAATTGGTCTATAATGGAGATAGGTTCTAAGTAGAGTACATAAAGCCTATAATTAAAGTTCGATAAATAAGACATCGAAGATTGAAGCAGACAACTTGATCACTCCTAATCTTAATTAAGCAGCTGATCAGCAACTGTCTTTGATCGAGCTAGCTTTATAACATTTAAAGAGCAATAAATGTGATCCATGTGCCTTAAATCAACCGCGGGATTGAGGCTTATCTTGTACAAACAGAAGCGTTCACGATCATTGAACTTCTACAGGTTTAAGATCAATCTCAATTATGAAGCCAAGATCGCTGTCTTAGTAGTCAAAGATCAGCTTCAGTTCGTTAGTTAGTTAGTTATTTAATTAGTTAGTTAGTTAGTTAGTTAGTTAGTTAGTTAGTTAGTTACTTAGTTAGTTTGTTAGTTAGTTAGTTAGTCGGTAGGTTGGTTGGTTAGTTAGTTAGGATCTGCCTATAAAATAGCTTTTCAATATTACTGAAGCTTTCACTATCATTACACTTCTACTAGTTTAAGATCAATCTCAATTATGAAGCCAAGATCACTCTTATTCTTGGTTGTCTTAGTAGTCAAAGATCAGCTTCAATTGTAGGCTTCAATATTCAAGAAGCGATAGGGATCTTGCAACTTTTAACATTTAATTATAATCCTTTTTAAAATCCGAAACGGTTTCAGTGATGGATCTTTTCATACCACAAGATCCGTCTTATTCTTTGCTCTCTTAGTAGACTAAGATCAGGCACAAAAACTTGCTCTTTCAGATCACAGAAAAGAAGCTCTGTCTTAAGCCAATGATTTGGCTTCATCAAGGGCTTTCAAAACTCTGAAAGCGAACTCATTCGTTAATCATTTAGTGGACCAATGGTCCCTGCATTTGAAAGCAACATATCAGTA
Source organism: Lucilia cuprina (assembly GCF_022045245.1). Classification (NCBI taxonomy): domain Eukaryota; kingdom Metazoa; phylum Arthropoda; class Insecta; order Diptera; family Calliphoridae; genus Lucilia; species Lucilia cuprina. The sequence goes on along the minus strand of NC_060950.1, from coordinate 63,892,149 downwards.
ATATGACCTTCATACACTATTCTCAGCATTGATCTTATAATAGTTGAAGAACACAATCGTTATAGTGATTATAACAATCTATTTAATTACAAACATTTTCATTTTTATTTACACATTTTCTATTCATTTGATAAACAATTCCCTTATAGGTGCAATAGTTATTACATTTTGTCTATTAAACACGCAAATATTACAAGTTAAATTTTACAATTACAAGTACGTCGAAAAAAAAACAATTGTAAACAAACCAAAACAATAATAAACTTTTATGTAAAAAAACTATTTAAAAAAAGTCTATATTTGTAAATAAAAATTAACAATACAAAATATTTAATAAATTAACGAAATAATAGAGCCAAATAACATTTCATTTGTCATGTAAACAAGACATAAACAACAAGTAAACAAAATACTTTCAGCTACTATTTTCAATTTCCAAAACAAGAGATGACACTTACACATAGACTACTTTGACATATTTGAATACTTGAAAAGGGCCTGCAACATCATGTTATTGTTGTTTAACATTGTTATTTACCACATCTGTCATTTTCCCTTTTTATTTCTCAAGACAAACGTCAATATTTTGCATTGAATTTAACACGAATTGACTGACCTCGACTTGCTTTAAAGTTGTTGGCTAAAGCAAAAAAAATAAACTAAAGGATTTTGACACGAGAGATGTTTAAATCAGAAAAAATCTCTTTTTTGTTGTCTTTTTTATTTGATTTAAATGCAACAACGATCGTACATATGTTGTGGTTTTATATGTAAATATAAATAGAATCTTTTTTTTTTAACAAAAGTTTTAAATTGAATAACATTTGTATTGTTGTTATTCTTGGCTATTTTATGCATTTGATTTGCATAAGTTTTGTAATCTACAACAACAAAAAAATGCATGTAAAGCATATAAGTTAAATTGAACGAAATTGAATTGTACCAATGAAAATCACAATTAAGACGGCTGAACTACAGACAGAATTACGCACGATCATTTCAGTTAAGTGTAGCTCAAGTCGTAGGTCAGCCTCAAATAAATAGTATTTTGTTGTTCACGAAATGTTATCTATCGTTGACCTTTTAGTAGTTAAAGATCAAGCTCAATCCGTGTTCAATTTCAAACTCATAAATATTCTCAATTGTAGATCATTTAGTAGTCCATGATCAACCTCAATCTTCGCTCTTTCATTACTCTAAGATCAGCCTCAATCGTAGGCTTTCAGAACTCATTCAATGATCACGATCGTTGGCATTTCAGTAGTGAATGATCCAGCTCTATAATATTCTAAAATGTTTGTTTTAGTATTCCAATATCAGCCATAATCTTAGATCTCTTAGTAGTCATTGATCAGCCTTAAGAAACAAGTTTAATTAAGCCATATCATCTTTGGATCATTAGTTTTCAAGAAATGAGCTTAATTTTGGGAGACTTGAGAAGTTCAAGAACATGCTAAGCCGATCATTCATTCATTACCCAAACCAAAATCATTTCATATTCAAAAACGATGTCCAATTAAAGAGCTTACTTTTGTCGATAGCTTGGATCCCTTAGTAATCAAGTATGAAACTCATTTGTGAAACTTTCATTGAACGATAAACAACTCAATGATCATTGATCGTTTAGTATTTGTTATTCTCTCATATTATTTTTGATATTCGAAAAATTATTCAAACTTCGAGAAAGAACTCAATCGTTGATCGTTTAGTATTATTTTTATATGTCCGAAAAGAGATGAATCTTGGATCATTTAATGATCAAGAAAGAAACAGTGCTTCATGGAGAAACAACTTAATCGAGGATCATTTAATGGTCAAGAATGAAATTCAATAGATGATCTTTCAACTCAATCTTTAATCATTCAGTATTTACGTTTTATTAGTCCAAAAAGAACTCTATAGAAACTCGAACTTGGAACTTGGCGAAACGCAACTCAATTGGGGATCGTTTAGTGTAGCGAAGAACCAACTCAATCTTTGATCGTTTAATAATCAAGAACGAATTTCAATTGCGAAACTTCCAGGCGAAACGCAACTCAAGTGGGGATCGTTTAGCGTAGCGAAGAACCAAATCGATGCGCTAAAAGATACTCATTTAAAAAGCTTTCATTATTCAAGAATCTATTCGATCGTGCAATGTTTAATAGCCGAAGAACAATTCAATATTTGATCGGTTAATGATCGAGGAAAACTCTATCGTCGATCGTTGAGGAACAACTTAGGCCTGCAGTTTAATAATTAAGAAAGAAACTCGAAGGAGAAAGATGCAGTTATGGATATTGGAACATATTTGCAGTTATAACGTCTGTCGCAAGTATTCTAAATCGTCTCTACCTCCAAAGATAAATCTTCCAGAAGCTAAAGAAACCCCTCAAGAAAATCTTAGTCAAAAGCACATGTCAGTACGCGTGCGCTAGTTAAAAAAACTACAAAGACTGCGTAGAATATTTGCATTAAATTACAATAAAAGTCAATATTCTTGTCAAAGGTCACTAAAAGCCTAACAGGCACACACAAACATATTGGATTGATGGCTGTTACTAGAAGATGCTGATGATAATGATGTTGATGCTGCAGTTGAGAGGAGATGATGGAAGAAACAGATGATCGTTTATGGTATGTGAAAATACTATGGTTATAGAGTGTGTGTGTATACTAAATATAGAATACTAAATGAAATGAATGAATTTCAAATAACTTTATGCACGTTTTTTATGATAATGAAATTCTATATTTTTTTCTATAAAAATATTTCATTTTAATTGCTTTATTAGCAAAATGTTTTGAAAAAAACGAGATCATTTGAAAAAAAAATACTGATGAAATTTTGTTTCTTATCAGTTTTCAGCTGATTAAGTTATTCTAAGTACACATGTACTTAAGACAAATTAAGATTGATATTGATAAGAATTTTTAAATAAAATTAAAAAGAAAACAAATTTTCTGATTATTTAAATTAATGCTCTTTTATTTAATAATTTACTTTCTAACATAAATTTCATTTAGACACTAACAAAATAACATTAAATTTCAAATTCCAAAAATTTCTCACCCAAACAATAGAAAAAAATCACAACAATCTCCCAATTTTATTTAATAATATATTCTTTATTATTATTTAATTCTCCTTAATAATACATTCTCAATGCAAATACAATTTATAAGCAATTATGACTACAATAGCACTTAAATACTGTCGCCAAGAACCACAATTATTGCTAAACCTACTACCAGTTGAGGGATATAAAGTCATGGTGGCATACAGTTTCAAATCTTTATATGGATCTATAGTATTTTCGGCGACTTCTTCCATAGTTTTGTTATTCATTAGATCATTATTATCATCAATAGCTGCGGAATTTGACGCCTCATCATTCGATTCATCAAATTTATCCGATTCAGTGGAATAATTGGGAAATTCAACTGGTTAGGGACATAAGAAATGTTTTATTATAAGATTTGTAAAGATTTTATGTAACCTACCTTCTCCTCCGGTGGCAAAACGCAAAATTTTACTGCTATCACTCCAGCCATAGTGATTACGCGCTAAAACTACCACCTGATAAATACTGGCGGGGTGTAAACCATGCAGGGTATATGTGGTGGTATAAATGGGTCCTGTAAAGAGCGAAGAAAAAAATAAAAAAATAACAAGATGAATTGTCAGTCTCTTAATAGCCAAGGAACAAAATGAATTGAGGATCTTTTGGAAACCAAGAACAAAGCACAAACGTGGGGGTTTACTTTACCCAAAATAAGATCAAAAAGAAAAGATCAGTAGTTGATCCTTGTTTAACAAAAGAGAGAAATCAATTGTAGATCATTGAGAGACAAGGCGCCGTTGATCTTTGAGTGACAAGAAACAAACTTAAAAGCTGAATTATGAATCTCTTTATAGTCAGGCAACAAGATTAATTGAGGATCATTTGGAAATCAAGAATAAATCACAAACGTGGGTCTTTACTTAACCCAAAATAAGCTCAAAAACAAAACGTGATAAGAAACAAACGCAATTTTGTGGATTTCTCGGAGGATCAAGAGAAAAGATCAGTAGTTGATCATTGTTTGAGAAGAGAGATCAATTGTATATCATTGAAAGACAAGGCACCATTGATCTTTGAGTGACAAGAAGCAAACTTAAAAGCTGAATTATGGATCTTTTTATAGTCAAGCAACAAGATCAATTGAGGATCATTTTGAAATCAAGAATAAATCACAAACGTGGGTCTTTACTTGAACCAAAATAAGCTTAAACATAGATCGGTAGTTGTTAAGAAACAAAAGCAATTTTGTGGATCTCTCGTAGGATCATGAGAAATGATAAGAAGTTGATCATTGTTTGACAAAAGAGAGAGATCAATTGTGGATCATTGAGAGACAAGGCGCCGTTGATCTTTAGTTGACAAGAGACAATCTTAATAATATATCATTCAGACCACGATCAATCGTGTCTACTTCGGTAGACAAAAGACAAAGTGAATAGCTGAACTTTGGTTCAAAAAAGACTTGTTCAGTAGTAGATCTTTCGAGAGACAAGAGACCAAACCTGCATCTTTAGCTGACAAACAACAAGCTCTATTGTGATCTTTGGCGGACAAAGAAGACGTTCTATGATGGAAATTAGGTTGTAAAAGAACAAATTCTATCATGGATTTTCCAAAAGGCAAGAAAGAAGAATAAATCGTGGAAAGGAACAAGCTCAAAACTGAAACTGGATCATTTTGTAGTAGAACAACAATCACAATCGTTCGATCTCATAGCAATATTAGATCAAGCTAAATAGTGGATCTTTAGTTGACAAGGAATAAGGTCAATCGAGCATCATTACGAAATTAAGGAAAAGGATCATATATCATGATGCTTCTGTTGAGAAGGAACGAGCCCAGACATGGTTTTTCTCAGGTAACGAACCAGCTCAATCATGGATATTTGGCTGAGAACTGAACAACTAGGAACAAGCTCAATTGTGTATCTTTCAGCAGGCACATTCGCCAATCTATAGTTGACAAAGAACAAGCAGTCAACGAACTAGCTCAATCGTGATTATTTACTGATAACTGAACAACTAGGAACAAGCTCAATTGTGTATCTTTCCGCAGGCGCAATCGCCAATCTTTAGTTGACAAAGAACAAGATTTGGTACAGCTTTCCGTAATCAATGAACAATCTCTACTGATAACTGAACAACTAGGAACAAGCTCAATTGTGTATCTTTCCGCAGGCACAATCGACAATTTTTATTGACAAAGGACAAGATTTGGTAAAGCTTTCCGTAATCAATGAACAATCTCAATCGTAGAGCTTACCGCAGCTGACAGACATACTCAATAGTGGATCATTTTGAACAAGTTTAATTGAGAACCTTCGGAGTTCAAAGAGCCAATTCAATCGTGAATCTTTAGATCTTTCTAACGCCAGAGAACATGCTTAATCGAGGATGTTTAGTTGACCATTAATAGCAGAACTTTTTGTATTATTTCCATCATCCAAGATCACGTTCAATCATGGCACAAGGGAAAAGTTTAATTGGACCACCATCCAAGTTCATGTTCAATCATAGTTCTTTTGTTGACTAGGTACAAGCTCAATCGTGGATCTTTCGTAGTCAAAGAACAAACCCAATAGTTTTTATTATCGAGAGTCTAGATCGATGTTGGATCTTTGATTGACAGATGACAAGCTCAGTTGCTGATCTTGATAAGGAACTGACATCAAGCTAGGTCAATTGTCGATCATGTGCTTCCAATAAGCAAGTTCAATTGTGGTTCTTTTAGTAGCATTAAAAACCCTTAATCAAGAATTTTGTCAAAGAACAAGTCGAGAGACTTGATCGATCTTGGATCTTTGATCGACAGATGACTAGATCAGTTAGCGATCTTCAGGAACTGACATTAAGGAAACTCAATAGTCAATTATGTGTTGCCAATAATCATGTTCAATTGTGATTCTTTCAGTAGCCCTAAAGAACCTCCATCATAAATCTTGTCGAAGTTAACAAATAAGATCAATCGTAAGTCATTTAGTTATCAACGAACCAGATCAATTGTGGATCTTTGAAAAATCAAAGAACAATCTCATAGTCAAACAATAATCATGGATCTTTCTGCTTGTAGATCATTTAATAGACAAAAAACTGTTTTGGCTCTCCTTGTAGCCTAAGAACGAACTAAATAAGGGATCAGAGCAGAATTCATCTTTGGAATCAATCTTTGGGGGAAAGATCATTTATAGATCTTCTTAAATTTAGGGAACTATCTAGTAGTCAAGTAACAAGCTCAATCATAGAAAATTTTGTTACCTAGAAACAAGCTTGATCGTAATTCATTAAATAGACAAGAATTTGTCCCAATTTAGGATCTGATGAAGGATCGAGAGTTATGAATAATAAAAAAAACTTAAACCTGAATATCTCAGTAGTAAAGAACCTATCCATATCCAAACTGTGGGAAACATTTCATGGGTAAGTGTAATATCTCAACAGTTGCGCAAATCACCCACGCAACTTATAATTTGGGGAATTTTGAAAATGTAAACAATAACACTGAACCCCTAAGAATTTCTTTAAAATTTTCGTTTACTTAAATAAAACAACTTAAAATTCTTTACCTATTGATATCGAAGAGGGTATTGTCAGCTCTGTCCATTCAGCGGCATATTGTGCTGTCACCGTAGTTGTAGTCGAGTATACAAAACTGCTGTCTGTGAATGAAATAAAAATGAAAGAAAAAAAAAACAAACATTTGTAAATTCCCCCTCTCAAATTAATCAATTAATCTTAATATACACTTTCATGTTTACTACTTCAACTACTAACTAACTATGTACTCACCAGATGGTACTTGTCTAAATTTAAGTTTAAATTCAATAATTGGCGAATAACTTTCAGTTTGCCACACCAATATATGCGCCGTGGGACTCTGCATGTCAGGGCTAATCTTAAAAGTGCATGGCATTGGACGGAATGTTACCTCCATATACGCACTTTGTACTCCAATCGTATTCTCCGCTCTACACTCATACATACCCATATCAATTTCACGGGCATTTTTAACAATTAAAGAATGTTTCATATCGGAATAGTAACGTTGTGTTGTCGTTTGATTTGGCGATAATTCTTCACTGTCTTGACGTCCAAAGAATGAACCATATATAATGGGTTTGCCTGCATGAAACCATCTAACTTTGGCTAAGGGAGCTGATTCCACGTAGCATTCGAGTTGTAGGCGACCTCCAATTTTGGAATAGTAGATTTTGCGTAAAGTACGAATTTCGGGAGGGACTGTAGATAAATATGTAGGAGGAGAAGGGGGAAGATGTTAAAAGAACAAAACTAACTAATCTATAGTTTAGTACTCTATAGTCTAGTCTATAGTAAGAGTAGAGGCAGGTTAATTTAAACTACTCTATAATCGGGACTTTAGTCTTGTCTGTAGTTTAGATTAAAATCTCAAATCAGATCTATAGTCTAGTCAATAGTCTGCATTATAGTGTAGTCTATATTCTGGATTAGAGTCTAGTCTATAGTCTGGACTATAACCTAGTCTAATGTCTCGACTATAGCCTAGGATTAGAGTGTAGTCTATAATCTGGGCTATAGCCTAGTCTATAATCTGGGCTATAGCCTAGTCTATAGTCTGGACTATAGCCTAGTATATAGTCTAGTCTTTAATATGGATTGTAGTCTATAATCTGAACTGTAGTCTAGCATATAGTCAAGTTTATTATGTGGGCTATAGTCTGCCCTATAGCCTCATCTCAAATCTGCACTAATCAATAGTCTGGATTATAATCTGCTCTACAGTCTGGAGTATAGTCTATCCAAAAGTTTGGACTATAGTCTAGACTATATACTTGATTATAGTCTAGACTTAAGTCTGGAGTATATCTGGGCTTTAGTCTGGACTTTAGTCTAAGCTTAAGTCTGCAGTATAGTTTTTAGTCTAGTCTATAGTCTTTAGTCTGGACTGTAATCTTGACTAAGGTCTGGTCTACAATCTGAACTGAAGTGTTGTATATAATCGAGTCTATAACGTGGACTATAGCCTGCCCTATAGTATCGTCTCAAATCTGCACTATAGTCTTGTATATAGGATGGACTATAGTCTAGACTAACTATAGTCCATAATAGACTAGGCTATAGTTAGTCAAGACTATAGTCTTGTCTAAAGTCAAGTGTATAGTCTGGACTGTAATCTACAGACTGGACTATAGTCTAGTTTAAAGTCTGGACTTAAGTCTAGTCTATAGTCTGGACTAAAGTTTAGTCTATAATCTGAACTAAAGTCTAGTCTAAAATTGTCTAGACTATCGCCTGGTCTATAGTCAGGACTTCAGTTTAGTCTATAGTCTGGAAAATAGTCTAGTCTATAATCTGAGCTTTAGTATAGTCTATAGTCTGGACTTTATATTAATTTATGATCTCATACAACTTACACAACACCACCAATTCCACACCATCCGACACAGCTTGACCACCCACACCATTCTGCCCGATACACTCTATATTTCCCGACATATTACGCGATTTAATTTCCACTATATGTATTTGACGATTACCCACCAAATAATCAATTATAGTCTCATTATTATGAACCCAACTGACGGCCGGTTGTGGCACTCCCTCAGCTTCACAAATTATTTCCAAAACTGCTCCTATCGGTAACTCTATATAACCGCTGGGAGTGGTAGAAATTCTTGGAGCATATTGTACTTCTATGGCATGAGGTTGTAAAGCTTTACCCGTACTAGTAATAATTTCACAATAATATTTGCCCGTATCCTCAGCTTGAACATTCATAACCTCCAGACTACCATTGGCTAGTAAATGTAAACGTTCCATGAAAACTGGTTCTGAGCGTGGGGACTCCAATAGGAAATCTTCTTCTTTTAACCAGCGTACCGAGAGATAAGGCACTATTTTTGTAAAATTTTTTTTTATTAATTTTTTATTTTTTTTCTTTTTGGGCGGGGAAGAAACTTACACTTATAACCACAGGGTAATAAAACATTATCATTTTCATAGGTTTTCACAGTAGTGGGCACAGTATAAAAGTCTCTACTATATAGTTCATCATTTGGCACTAAATTTAATTCTTGAGCTTTAATACGATTTAATAAAGTTAAATTTATAATTAAATAACAAAATTTTGTAATAAAATTCATTTCAGTTGTAGCTAAAGGCTTCTTTTTTAACATAAAACTTTTTTAAAATATTTTTCTTAAATTTTATTCTTCTGTTTAAAAGAATTTTTCTTTTAATTTTAACCGAATTTAACGTTTAAATTAAATTTTACACCGCTTGAGCCCAACGCTCAATTTGAACTGTTTAATTTGAAAATAACGTCACATCTTGATCTTGTCATTTTTTTCTATATTTTGGTCATTGCTTTTCATGACATTTTTTTCGTTTTTGCTCATCACAACAACAAACAACAGCAATATCAAATAAATTGTACAGACTTTACAGAATAGAATTGATGACATACACGAAAACAACAATAACAACAACAACAACTAATAATACTCTTACTTATTTACTACTAATAATCAAATAATTGTTCGCCTGCGCATTTGTTATTGTTATTTTGTTATTGTTATTATTATTCAATTAAGAGACGGACGTGCTTTTATTGCAGAGGTGCAGATAATATGTACTATATGTGTAAAATGCTCCCATTTATAGTATATTTTCTTAAAGTATGTGTTTTTGTTTTCTTACTCCCATTGAAACACAGAGAATGAGTGCTAGAGAGAAAAAAGCGACCTGTTTTATTATTAGTGTTTTCCTGTGACATTCTTTTTCAATAGTCCCCCATCATCATCATCCAATGATTTATTTTAAATACAAAGTATGTTTTCTCTTCTTTTTAGTTTTATTTTCTATGGAAATTTCTTTAAAACAACCGCCTTTTTTTCTTGTAAATACTTTATATTAATTCCAGATTGAACTTTATCTTTTTGTCAGAGAAAAATATATGCACTTTTGTTACTTCGTAATTAAAACAACAAATTTTTAACAAATTTAGAAAAAATGACGGAAGCAAATGCAAATCTATAGGAAGATTATAAAAATTTGCATTTTAATTGAATTTTTTAATAGAGTTTCATTGCACGTAGCGTTCACTTCAAAGGTTATATAAAAAAACAACTATAGGATTAGATAAATACTGTTTGGATTGCAACTTGAACTATACTTCAGACTATAGACAAAACTGTATTCCAGACTTAAAGCGGCACCTTACCCCAAACTGTAGGTTAAACTGTGGACCAGTCCATAGACTTGACTATAGACTAAAATAGATTATAGACTAGACTATAGACTAGAATGGACTATAGACTAGACTATATACTAGACTATTTAATAGACTATAGACTAGACTATAGACTAGACTATAGACTAGACTATAGACTAGATTATAGACTAGACTATAGACTTGACTATAGACTTGACTATAGACTAGACAATATATTAGACTATAGACTAGACTATAGACTGGACTATATTCTACACTATAGACTAGACTATAGACTAGACTATAGACTAGACTATAGACTAGACTATAGACTAGACTATAGACTAGACTATAGACTAGACTATAGACTAGACTATAGACTAGACTATAGACTAGACTATAGACTAGATTATAGACTAGACTATAGACTTGACTATAGACTTGACTATAGACTAGACAATATATTAGACTATAGACTAGACTATAGACTGGACTATATTCTACACTATAGACTAGACTATAGACTAGAATATAGACTAGACTATACACTAGACTATAGACTAGACTATAGACTAGACTATAGACTAGACTATAGACTAGACTATAGACTAGACTATAGACTAGACTATAGACTAGACTATAGACTAGACTATACACTAGACTATAGACTAGACTATAGACTAGACTATAGACTAGACTATAGACTAGACTATAGACTAGACTATAGACTAGACTATAGACTAGACTATAGACTAGACTATAGACTAGACTATAGACTAGACTATAGACTAGATTATAGACTAGACTATAGACTAGACTATAGACTAGACTATAGACTAGACTATAAACTAGACTATAATTTAGACTATAAACTAGACTATAAACTAGACTATAGACTAGACTATAAACTAGACTATAGACTAAACTCTAGACTAGACTATTGACTAGACTGTAGACTAGACTATAGAACTACACTATAGTCCAGATTATAGACTATAATAAAGACCACACAATAGACAAGACTATAGCACATACTATAGATTAGTCTATGCTCCAGACTAAACTATATTACAGACTAGAGACTAGACTATAAGCCAGATAATATACAAGTCTAAGACTTTAGACTGGACTATAAGCCAGATTATATACAAGAATATTGTCTAGACTAAATACTAGACTATAGGCCAGATTATAGACTAGAATATAGGTCAGATTATTGCCCAAACTTTGCACAAAACTATAGTCCTACTGTAGACAAAACTCCTAACTAAATCATATAGACTATAGACGGCAATAAAATATAGCTAGACTATTGGGTAGACTATAGTCTAGACTATATAGAATAGGATACAAACTTGGGACTAGGTTTTTTTAAATATTTAAAATATTTTTTATTTTTCATTATCATTTCATTCAATTTTTTCATTAAATTATAAAGCATTATACGATCATTGACTTTTTTAAAAGTTTAAGGAAAAAAGTATATGCTAACATTTTCGGTATTTTGTACTCTTTAGAATACAAATCTATTCTAATAGAGTATTTACTAAAAAAAAAAGATAGTTTTGTCTTTTGCATGTTAAATTTGGTTGCTATGCAGTTTCTTTTAAATTAAATATTAAAGGCATATGAATTATTTTTTAAATATTTCATTGCATTTTATAACAACACATTTAATTTTTTTTTTTTTTTTGGGTGCCAAAGAATTATTATTTTATTTTTATTATCAAATAGAATGCAATAAATCAATTTATTTTATGAAAAAAATGAATTCGGACTTGATTTTCAGTAGTAATAATAAAAAATAAGTAGATTGAAGGAAGAAAGTCTCGAAAACAAGCGAATTTTATGTTTGCAGAAGTAAAATACATGTGGCAACACTTTAAACGAGGTGTAAACAAAAAAAAGGAAACAGATGATTTGACAGGATAAAATAATGTAAACAAATGTGGTTTATTTTATTAAATATAATAAAAAAAATACGTTTTATAAAAATATTGTTTTTTATTATATGCATGTTTGTTTCATACAAAATTAATTGTACGATTTTAATTAAAATAACACAAACTAAACGTATAGTGTTATATTATTATTATTATTATTATTATTGTATCATCAATAAATAATGGAGACCCCAACTCAAAAAAAACTGGATGAACGTGAATAATTGTCTATGCAAAGTATACACTCCAGCTACTTTTGAATAAAAAACAATACAAACGTGATTATTAGTTTATGTTCTTACATATAAATATGTATATATATATATCAATTAATTTTCAAATTTAGTTTCATTTCATACAATCTAGTTTTTTGTTGCTGTATTTTTTTTATTAAAATTCTATAAATAAAATAAACAATGAAATAAACTAAAATCTGTATCCTCTTGCGAATGTTCATTAATTTGAAAAGTGACATTAACACGTTCATCAAAACAAATTAAATTATAGATAGATAGATTGATAGATAGATAGATAGATAGATAGATAGATAGATAGATAGATAGATAGATAGATAGATAGATAGATAGATAGATAGATAGATAGATAGATAGATAGATAGATAGATAGATAGATAGATAGATAGATAGATAGATAGATAGATAGATAGATAGATAGATAGATAGATAGATAGATAGATAGATAGATAGATAGATAGATAGATAGATAGATAGATAGATAGATAGATAGATAGACATAAATAGATAAATAGAAAGTTGATTGTTTACTTAGTTATGTAGTGGGTTGGTTAGTTACCAAGTTAGTTAGTTAGTTAGTTAGTTAGTTAGTTAGTTAGTTAGTTAGTTAGTTAGTTAGCAACTTAGCCAGTAAGTTAATTGCCACAATAATAATAATTTATTATATTTAAATAATTGTCATAATTTAATTATAGTAAAATTAATGCAAAATAATCTTTCTAAAAGAACATGCCATCAAAATTTGAGAATATTATAACGACATTTCTAATTAAATTTCAGAAAATTTAATCTCTAATATTAAGAAATTAGAATAAAACAATAAACAAATTAAGCTAAAATAAAACTTCCCTTATCACTGAAACAGATTTGCTGGGGGGTCTTGAAAATCTCATGAAAACAAACAAACAAGAATCAAAAATTTTGAAATTTTTCTTAAAGCTGCGTTCACACCTTTCAAATGTTTGACTTTGACACTTTGATTTCCTTTAAATATATATTTATCTGCACAAACATAATATATGTAACTTTGACTACATCAGTTCAGAACGTCTTTATTATTTGTTTCGACATTATTTGCAATTACAAAAATCATGCAGAATCAAAAATAAATTCACAAAAATTTGTGGTTTTGTCTTTTTCATCAAATATTAGATGGTCTGAATGTACCTTAAGATTTTTAGTTGCTATTCGTTAACGAAATGTTTATTATTGAAAAAGTAATAAATACTTTTTTGGTAAATAGCGGAAATGGGATTTTTTCTTTTTTGAACAATTAATCTCTTAAACGTGTAAATGACAATAAAAATATGTTGCATTGTTATAAAATACCATGAAATAAATGCAATTTTGAAAGATGGCGAAAGAAGAATATCTATGTTCCCACTATACTAAAGTCTATATAGTCCAGACTATGTACATGCAATTGCCTTCACCACAACCAAGACTACTCAATATTACTGACTACTATAAACTATTCTTTGGACTAGATTATAGTAATTCCTATAGACCAGAATATAGACTATTCTATAGTCCAGACTAGAGACTATTCTATAGTCCAGACTATAGACTTTTCTATAGTCCAGACTATAGACTATTCTATAGTCCAGACTATAGACTATTCTATAGTCCAGACTATAGACTATTTATTCTATAGTCTAGACTATAAACAATTCTATACTCTAGATTATAGACAATTCTATAGTCCAGACTATAGACTATTCTATACTCCAGACTATAGACTATTCTATAGGCCAGACTATATAGTCCAGACTATAGACTATTCTATAGTCGAAACTATAGACTATTCTATAGTCCAGACTATAGACTCTTCTATAGTCCCGACTATAGACTCTTCTATAGTCCCGACTATAGACTATTCTATAGTCCAGACTATAGACTATTCTATAGTTCAGACTATAGACTATTCTATAGGCCAGACTATAGTCCAGACTATAGACTATTATATAGTCCAGACTAAAGACTATTCTATAATCCAGACTAAATACTATTCTATACTCTAGACTATAGACTATTATATAGTCCAGACTAAAGACTATTATATAGTCCAGACTAAATACTATTCCATACTCTAGACTATAGACTATTATATAGTCCAGACTGAAGACTATTATATAGTCCAGACTAAATACTATTCTATACTCTAGACTATAGACTATTATATAGTCCAGACTAAAGACTATTCTATAATCCATACTATTGACTATTCTATAGTCCAGACTATAGACTATTCTATAGTCCAGACTAAAGACTATTCTATAATCCATACTATTGACTATTCTATAGTCCAGACTATAGACTATTCTATAGTCCAGACTATAGACTATTCTATAGTCCAGACTATAGACTATTCTATAGTCCAGACTATAGACTATTCTATAGTCCAGACTGTAGACTATTTATTCCCTGTTCTTATTATCCGGTTCTTTCACATTTTGATCATGTATTGTCTACACTTAATACAATATACAATATTTATGCTTCATTTTAATTGACTGCTGTAATAATAACGATTAAATGATAACAATTAAATAAAGACTCTTTTATACTCTTTAACAACTAAAAAAACGATTGAAAACAAATTAAAACACTTTAAATTAAAAGCAAATGTTTACAAATGCATTTATATAGTATTGAAACGAAAGAGAGTTTACGAGTGATAATAAAAAGAATGAGAGAGATAATTAAAAAAAAAAAGTAACGAGTAAATAACGACAACGAACGAATGACAGAAATTAGAAATCGAAGAGTAAATACAAATCAATATTAAATTACAAAGCAAAGAGACAATATGTGCGACTGATTGTTTATGGTGGTAAGGGAGGGTGAAGAATTATAAACAAATAGCTAGAGAGTGTGGGGCACATTCGTTTTTAAGCACGATCTTAAACGAATTGCTGTAGTTTTTGTGAGGAGTATATGTTGGGGAGCTAGCGTTTGGCTGTTTTTAGCAAAACTCGCTGTTATAAACGGAAACCAGTTAGTCGTTACGCTACGAGCAATTGTTTAACACACAAAAATAAACCTCCGTTGAGGTAAAACAAAAAGAAAGAAAGAAATAGAAGATTTTTTTTTGACTTACGTGCAAGTTATATAGTAAAAAAACAACAACTACAACAAATGTTATTAAATTAAAAGCTAAATACTTACAATTATTGCATAAAAAAAACAAGTTTCAATGAAAACTTGCTGACGAAAAAAGAAAATAGATAAAAAATATTTTAGTGAAGACCTATATAAAACAACAACAACAAATAATATAAAAAGTTTTGAGATAAAAATTGTTATAAAAAAAACAAAATATTTGAAAAAAAATAATGTTGAAATTTTAAACAAAATTTAAAAGAAAATTAACTAAAAGTTATAAAAAAGCCAAAAGTACTTAAAATTTTTTTGTAAAAAGGAAAAACTTTTAAAGTGTTTCTTAAAAAAGAAAAAAACAACCACAAAAAAACAAAGTATGACTTCAACTATATTACAAGCTCCTGCAACAACAACTACAACAACCACAGAATCTAGCAACATGGGTTGGTCTCATGATAAATTGCGTTTTTCTTGCGTTGACAACATTGGTTTAAAACAATTATGGAAACTAATTGCATTGGATACAAATAATACAACAACAGCAGCAACAGCTGCAACAACAACAAGAACAACAGCAACATCTCCTAATACAACAACAGCAATTATGACAAATACTGTTACACAAACTGATAACAAGAAGAATAGCAATAATAAAAGTTGCACTAACAACAACAACAATAATAACAATAATGAGGTAAGTTGACATTTGACGGGTGATGATAATGACAAGCATTAAATAACAGTTTTAGTTATGTAGCGTTTTTGTTAACACTTTTAAACTAAAAATTTTAGTAGATTTTATTATATTGAAGAAATTTAAAGAATTTTTTAGAAAATTTCAAAGATTTTGAATGACATAACAAAAATATAATAGACAAATTTTTTATAAAAAGCTATAGTTATAAAAAATGTAAAATTTTAAAGAAAAAAGCTGTAGTTTTCATAAAATTTAATTTTTTTTAAGAAAAAATCTAAGTTAATAGTTAAAGTTATAAACAAATTATTAAATTTAGTACAAAATTTAAAAATTTTTATTGAAACCTTAAAATCTTATTTAAAAGTTTTAAAAAACTTATAAAAATTTAAATTTAACAATTGAGTTTAACTAAAACATAGTTGTATTTGAAGCTTAAAGAAAAGTTACAAAACTTTTATGTATTTGCTATTATAGAATTCATAAACATTTTTAAGAAATTTTTTATTGACTTTTAAAACATGTGAAACTACTTTCCTTTTTTTAAGTGTAATTAACATATTTCTATTAAGCTTTATTCTATTTTTTTTAATAATATACAAAATTACTGGGAAAAACATTAATTTTCTTCTAAAACAAGAAGTTTAACTTTAATGCCTTTTCAAACAATCTTCTTGTTAATTATTAAGTATGTAATATCACCATTTTAATTCATCTATATATTGACTTTATTTATACCAAATTTTATTAAAATCACAGCTTTAGTATAGATGTTAATGGTTAATCTCTATTTTCTTAGCAAGCAACAAGTTAAATTAAGGGGCAACACTGTTTTTATGTTTAACATTCCTTTGAAAGTTTGTCAAATTATGTAAACAATGTTTTTGCTACCTTTAACAACACACATATACACACACTCCCCCTAAAGAAAACAAACCAAAATATAAACAACTTTCTTCTTCTTTAAGATGAGTATTATGAAAATTTGCGGAAAAAGAGAGAGAGAGAAAGAGAAAATATCCTTTGCTAGCAAAATTATGTAAACAATGCACACACACGCAAACATACACATGCAAAACAAACCTAAATGAAAACAAAACAATTAGCTTCTTCTTTTTCATTTTAAGAAGCATTACTTTCTTTTACATAAAACTGTCA
Source organism: Lucilia cuprina (assembly GCF_022045245.1). Classification (NCBI taxonomy): domain Eukaryota; kingdom Metazoa; phylum Arthropoda; class Insecta; order Diptera; family Calliphoridae; genus Lucilia; species Lucilia cuprina. The sequence goes on along the minus strand of NC_060950.1, from coordinate 63,874,766 downwards.
AATTATGTAAACATTACTTTTTGAAAGTTAAACATAACAATTATCTTCTTCTTTTTAAAAAAGAAGGAATACAAATGTTATTAGGTCAGAGAAAGAGAGGAACAGTATGGTAAATAAACTCTATGCAAACCACAAACTACCTATAACAACTTTCTTTGGTTTTAAACGAAAAAAAGCACATCAAAAGGAAGTAATGAAAAGAGGGCGAGACAGAGAGAGAGTGTTAGGAAGGTTTAATGTTTACTTTATAAACACGGATATCCGTTAAATGCCATTGTTATGTGTAAACCATTAAAAAAGAGACTTTTTATTATTTGTAAAATACATGACTGGCATAAGAAAATAATAATAAATTTATACTTTTACTAATAGCTGAAAGTTATAAGGGAAATCTAATATTTAATATTAAACACGTATTAAGTTAAATAAACCACACATTTCAGTTTTTTTTTCTATATTATAAATGTAAATATTTCGCCATAAGCTATTGAAACAGACAATTGACGTCATAAATGTGCCAGAAACCAACAAAACCGAATGATGATGATGAGAATGGTATGTGTGGTTAAAGACAAATTAAATAAAAAAAATATAGAAAGAAATGAATCATTTAAACAAAAATTTCTTTTTGTAGAGCGGGGGGAAAAAGTGTTGTAATGGCTGTCAAGCGGGTTTTTAGTAAAAAAAAAACTGATTAAAAAAAATCCAAGTTTTTTAGTAATAAAGGGGTTTTAAACTCAAGCTATAATTAATTAATTTTATTAGTCAAGATGAATTGATTAATTTAAATCCCCCTTAAAATTTAATTACTTTTTAATTAAGATTATTTATTTAGGCAAAAATTAGCAGCACGTGCAGCAAGTGTAAATGTACTTAAAACAAAATTATTTAAATAAAAATTTTTAAAATTTATACAAAATTAGAAAAATTTTTTATTAATATGATTTGTTAAAGTTTATCTTTGAACTTTAATTTGCCAATTAAAAATAGCTTTAAATTTTCAATTTCTTTAATTTAAATGATAAGTTTTAAAAAAAGAACTGTTGTCAATTGTTTATATTTGTTTTTTAAGTCAAAGGTGTGTTGTTATTATTTTTTAAATATTAAAAATTTGAAATTTTAATTTATTTTTTATTTAGTTATTGTTTTATTTATTTTGTTTTGCTTTTTTTTTTTGTTAAAATTTCTTAACAAAAGATAAGAATTATAAAATAAAAATTATTTTATAATTATTATACAAAATCACGTACTATTTTGCTAAACAATGACTTCCTAAAACGAGACCCTGAATAATTAGAACTTTTTGTTATTATAATAGTTTTTTTTTATTTATTTATAAATAAATAAACAATATAAGTTACTACGTGTTTAATTGTAATGAAGAAGAGCCATTAAATAAACCATAAAAAGAAAACTTTAAAACTTAATAAAAATTTTATAAATTTTAAAGATTTTTTCTAAGTAAATAGGAAAAATTTTCTTCTAAAACAAGAAGTTTAACTTTAATGCCTTTTCAAACAATCTTCTTGTTAATTATTAAGTATGTAATATCACCATTTTAATTCATCTATATATTGACTTTATTTATACCAAATTTTATTAAAATCACAGCTTTAGTATAGATGTTAATGGTTAATCTCTATTTTCTTAGCAAGCAACAAGTTAAATTAAGGGGAACACTGTTTTTATGTTTAACATTCCTTTGAAAGTTTGTCAAATTATGTAAACAATGTTTTTGCTACCTTTAACAACACACATATACACACACTCCCCCTAAAGAAAACAAACCAAAATATAAACAACTTTCTTCTTCTTTAAGATGAGTATTATGAAAATTTGCGGAAAAAGAGAGGAAAAAAAACCATAACATTTTACTTATTAATGAAATCGTAACATAAATTTTATAAAATTCTTATGATTTTTTAAAAAAATTCTTTAAAAATACTTTAAAATCATTTATTTATCTCGTTTTTATTAAATGTTTACATTGTTTGTTTTTCTTTTTTACATACTGTTTTGTTTACCTATGTGGCAACTCTATTAATGTAAGGAAATTGACAGTTAGATACAAAACAGTGATGCCAATTGGGAGTTTTACTTTTCTTAAGCAGGAAAACTAATAAATTAGCAAAAATTTCAAGTTAAAAGCAAAAAATATGAATTTTTTTATAAGTTATGTTAATTTTATGTAAATTTTACAGAATTTTAATAGAAAAAGGATTTTCTAATAACTTTTGCTTATTTTTTTTAATATTTCTTAGCTAATTTTAACTTTTTTTCTTAACTAAAGTTATTTTTAGTTTTTTTATTAAAATTTTATGCTTTTATTAACTTTTTTTATGTAACCGGTTTTAAAATTAATAAAAATTCACGATGAATTTTAAAAAGTTATTTTTAGACGTCACAATTAATCTAAAATTTTAATTATCAAAATTTAAAATCAGTCGTAAAATTCAGCTATAAAAACTCTAAATTTAAGATAATAAAAAAATATAAAGCTAAAATTAGTTTTATTAAACAACTATATTTAGCATAATATAGTATTTGTTTTTCTAATGAATTTCAAATAAAATGAAAGGAAATTTAGTTGAACTTTAGCTATCAAAAGATTTTAAGTTTAATTGTTTTTAAATAAAATTCTTAAAAAAAAACTTTGTTATTATTTACATTTTAAAAAGTTCATTTAACTTCTTAAACTAAAAGTTTTGTTCTTTTTTTTCAAAAAACTTATTATTATTAATAGTTAATTTTTGTGCATTAATAATCAATTATTTCCGGCATATATTTCTTATATTTAATTGTAAAATTCCCACGCCTCAAATAAAGCAAAACAATAAAAACCTAAACAAACAAGTTCTTAAACTTTTTAAACAGTTTTTAAATCTTATAATTTTTTTATTTAACTGTCAAGGTTAGCCTAGCACAATTACGTTTAAAAAACTTTATTTTTTCAGGTTTTGAAAAAAATGATAAATTATAAATAAAAAAACAAATCAAGGGTTATTGACGTCACAAACAATTTTAACTTTATTCTTAAGTTTTTTCTTTAAATCTATTTTTGTCTTAAATGTCTGTCAAAAATCTTACTTTTATTAACACATTTTAAGTTACGTTAAGTTTTTTTACAACATTTGCGGTTTTACAAGGTTTTTCTGTGGTTTGTCTTTATATCTCATTTTAAAACATTTTTTTTCATGTTATTATCTTGACTAGACTATGTAGATCTAGAACTTTGTTTGTAGTTCATTTAACTCAAGGTTATTTGGAATAATAACTTAACAAACAGGTTTTGTTTTTGTAGTTGCAAACAAAACAAAAAATTATAACAGTTTTAATTATAAATCAAAACTTTGACAGATTTCTTTAATTATTTAACTTTTTTAAAGTTACTTAAAACAATTTTTAATATTTTTTAACATTTTATTTTAATTTATAGAAATTTTATAAATTTTTTTCGTTAATTTATATAAATTTTTTAAAAATTTCTATTAAATACTTTACAGTTTACTAGTTTTTAACATTTTAAGCGTTTTTCTTAGTTAACTTTATTTGGTAACACTGTTTGAACTGTCAAGATACAAGTAAACATAAAAAATAACGGTATTTAAGACTTTTATTCTTTCACGCACATATTCGCTACATGTTGGTAAACAATCAAGCTGGCAACATTGTTTATAAGTTAGGTAAACAATAAAACTAACGGTTAACTAAATTCTCAGTAGTTACACTCTCATTTCTTTATAGTTATAAACATAAGAGCAAATAAAAACGCTAAAATGGTCAGTGTTGTAAAATAATGCAGTTGAAGTGTTCATTTAAAAATATTTCTTTAAATATGGAAAATTTTTAAACAAAATATGCCTAAAACAAATAAAATTTAACAAAAATTCCCATTTTAAACACGTTGAATTTAAAACAAATGTTTGATTTAATAATTATAGATAAATATTAAAAAATAAAAAGAATTTTTTTGAAGAAAAATTCCTTTTCTTTTTAAATACAATTTTGTAAATAACAATATTAATTACCTTATAAATAAATATTTGTGCTACATTTACCTCAATTTGTTAAGAAATTTCCTACAAAAAAACACTATCCTTAAGAAGAATATTTTTTTTTTAAATTTTCACTTAAAAAAGTTAATAACCTTGTCTTTATTTTAACTTTTTTTAAAATAAAATAACAAAAAAATCTTTAAAATCAATAAAAAAATTTAAGGAATTCCCATAAAATCATATGAATAATAGCACAAAAAACACTTGTATCTATTTAAATAAAAAAAAAAATGCTATAAGAATAAACATATTTTTTAAAAAAGCTAATAAAATAAATAATTTGAAAACAAAACAATTCTTGTGGATGTCATAATATTTTTTTATAGATTGTTTAAAAATTTTCACTTAAACACAATTTTCTGAATGTTTTAATTAAAAAATAAAATTTTTTTTATTTATATTTTTAAATTACAGTTTCAGGAATTTATCGTTTTCTTAATAAACTTGTTTATTTTTTATATTTTTTTATTGTTAAGGAAAGCCCCAGCATAACCTAACTTAAACACTAATAATGACTAATTTATAAGTAATTTATTTTCAACTAATTAGTGTTTAGAAATATATATAAAAAAATGAAATATTTACTCAACTAACTGACAGCTACAACTAATTTAAAACAATTCCTTATAGAAATATTTACAGGTGTTTTAATTTGTAATGAAAATAACTCAATAATTTTATTGTTTTCTATATAAAAAAAAGAAATCTATAAAAAATGACGTCAAACAATAATTAAACTAAACATTTAATAATTTTTTCAAAAAGAAACCTTTTTCAACAAATGTAATTATTATAATTTTTTTAAATTTGTTTTACATATTTGTTATTGAAGAATGATAAACATGTCATAAAATGACTTTTTAAAATTTGCCCTCTTTGTAAATATTTTACTTATTTTTATCATTTTTTTACGTTATACATTAAAATGATAATATTAGAGTAATTAAAAACATCTCTTTTTAACAAGCTTTTCATTTAATATTTTTTTAATGCATTATGTTTGTTTTTCTTTAACAAATAATACGTAAAAAGATTATATAGTTATAAAATAAAAGTGCCAAGCAATGCAGTATTTTTTAAAAGATAAAGTTTTAATAACAGATAAAAAACATTGACTTTAAACTTTTACGCGCTAATATTCTAATAATTATTTATTTATTTTTTTTTTTTTGATATTTTTGGTTAAAGATTTTCTCTTTATTTTGCTAGAAATTCCATTATTTTTCTACTTTATTTTCTTTACTTAAAGTTTTTCTCTTTTTTTTTCTTGCTGTTGTGTTGTTTTTACATTGTTGTTAACACTGTTTAAAGAGTTGCCACTATTCGTAACACCTTAAATTTTCTATTTATTTTTCTAGAAATACCGTAATTTTTCAACACTATTTTCTCACTATATTCTCTTCTTTTGCATTGTTTTTACATCGTTGTTAACACTGTTCAAAGAGTTGCCACTATTTTCACTACTATTATTTTTCTACTTTATTCTGCTACAAATAACGTTATTTTTCTTTCCTCTTATTCTCTTCTTTTCTTGCTGTTGTGTTGTTTTTACTTTGTTTAAAGAGTTGCCACTATTCTCACAACTAGATTTATTTATTTTCTCTTTATATTGCTGCTATTTTTATTTTGCAACATTGTTAACACTGTTTACTAACATACCGTTATGTTAATGCCCTGTTATGTTTACTTTGCATATCTTTCTCTGAGAGTGACATTTTCAAGTATTGCCACTTAGACTTTTCTTAGAAAAACGCTTATTTTTCTTGAGAATTAATAAAAATAAAATTAAGTAAATTTTTGATTTTTTTTAATAAATTTAAAGAAAAAAGCCTAAAATTTAACTAAATATTTAAAACACAACATTAAATATTTGTTATTTAATATAAAAATTAAATTAAATTCAAAAACCAAGTAAATTTTATAACTTTTAACAAAAAAATCTTAATAAATTGTAATCATTTTAGTAATTTTTTTTTAAATATCATAGTTTAACCTTAAAACTAATGATTCAAAGTTGATTTTACCAAATAAAAACATTAAAATTATAAGAATATTATAACAAATGATTAAAAACATGACATGATATTGATGATTCATTATTTTTCAAAAAAAATTGTACGATGACCGAACCCCTCTTAGCAAAAATATATATCATGTTTGGTGTTTTGCTTTAAAAAATGCGCAATATTATTAAATAATATAGCGATGTTTTTATACAATATTATTATAATATGAATACACTATTTAAATGAATATTTATAAATTATGAGAAAACAGAACAATACCTTTTTCAATACTTCAATAACTTATAGCTTAAATTGCCATTTTTATAGTAACAAGTCATTAACATTTGTTTTACCTAGAAATATGGTTAAATATTTGTAAAATGTTTAAAATATATATACATATATATTGTTTGTGGGTGGTTTTATTAATTTGCAAAATTTTTATTACTTTCATTGTTGTTTTTTATACAAAACAGGTTTTTGCTATTAAAAAAGTAATAATATTTAATAAAAAAATTTAAATAAATTCTTAATAAAAAAAATATTTTTAGAAAATGAGCAGTTTTGTTTGTAAATAGTTCAATTTAATAAATAGTTTATTAAGTTATGGTTTTTAACTGATTTTATATAATCAAATTCTAGTTTTTTATCTTTGTTTGATAAATACAACTTTGCATTAGTTGTTAATATTGTAATTAAACAACAAATAATGCTAACAATCTTCTTTTCATACATTTTAATAGACATCAATAAAACAAAACAATTGGCATCACTGTTTAACCTTAGAAAAAGTAGTAAACGTTTAACAACACTGCAGATGTTTAACATGCTGTCGTGTCAAACAAAAAATAGTTGGCAACACCGGTTTAATGCAACAAAAAGTAGAGAAAACATAAGAAATTATGTTAAGGCAAAGAATTTTAAGTCAAAAAGTGTAATAATTAGAAAAACTGCTTAAAATCAGTTTAAGTTGCCAACTATTTATAAGTTTATTCCTTTTTAACTAAAGGGTGTTTATGATTTCTCAAATTTTTAATACTTTTCCTTAAAGTAGTTATTTTTAAACTTGTTTCTGTAAAGATTTATAGTATTTGTATGTAAATTTGTTTTTTTTTTGTATTTTACTAGTTATTTTTATTACAAATTCTTACACGTTTGTGTAACTTTAAGAAACTAGTCGCCATTTGTTGGCATATTATGGGAATTATAAAAAAAATTACAATTGCCAAGTAAATGAAACATGAAATGAATTTCTAAAATGCTATTTAAAAATGCAAACAACTTAAGGTAAGATTAGCATTACTAGTCTAAGAAAAAGTATGTAGAATAAAAATAAACAATAAATTAACATAAATATGTTAATTTTTTCAGAAAATAAAAAATAAAATGTTTAAAAATTTAGAAAATTTTTATTTTTGTGTAAAAAAAGTTTTTTTTTTACAATTTTTATTTTAATTTTTGTAGATATTTCTTTAATTTTTCTATTTTACTTCTATTTTTACTTTGCTAAGCTCTCCCTAACTTTTACTTTTACGTTGTTGTTTTGCTTAAACGTTGTTTTATTTTGACATCTCTGCATATAATAGTGTTGCCCATAAGTTGTAAATGTTTAAAAACGCTAAGGAACTTGCTTAAGTTAATCTCTTGTTTAAAATTGTTATTTTAAAGTATTGCCTATTATTTTCCAAGAGAATAACAACAAAATTTTAAATAATTGTTAATTTTTTTGTAATAAATGTTTAGTAAATTATATAATTTATTTAATATTACCTATTATTTAGAGCTTATACAAACTATTATAACATTCATGTTATAAAACCGGAAATATTTATATTTTTTTCAACTGTTTAAAGTAATTTCTGTAATTATTATTAAATTTATACAAAATAAAGGGTTTAATTTCTCAGCAAAGGTTAAGCTAACAATTAAAAGTTATATTAATAAAAATTTGTTTAAACAATAAATTAATTTATAAAGAATATCACACATTACTTTGTTAACACGTTTTACATATTAAACTTTTAATAGGAAAAATAACTTTTTTTTAAATTTACCGCAAAAAAGGCGTAATACGTAGTAAATTATTAACGAAAAAAAAAAAAAAAATCAGAAATAATTTTTAAACTTGAAATTATAAGCTTTATTATTGGATAGTAGGGTGTTAAATATTATAATTTTTGTTAACAATTTTAGATTTTTTGTTTATTTTCTTTTTGTTAAATGCTTTTTTTAAATTTATGCAAATGACGTCAAAGAGTGTCTCTGCAAAATTACTAAGTATTCATTAATTTATATTTTTTTGAGACCAGTTTTTTTTTAAGTTAAAAACCAACGTCAGCATTTTGTATAAAAACCCCTTTAGCATATAAAATTTTTATTATATTTTTTCCAACAATTTATTTGAAAATTTTGTCTGTTAAACTTATTTTTTTAAATCCTGCCCAAATTTAACAAAATTAAAATTATCTGAAAAAAAGTGAGAAAAAAAACTTTTACATTTAAACAGCAGTTATTAAGGTCAACTTTGACGTCACTAGCTGTTAACTAAACAATAAAAAAATTTGTTCACTACACACAACTACAGCAAAGAGAGACTTTCAACAACAACTAAAAACAAAACTAACAACTAAATTAAAAAACACACACAACAAAACTAAATTTGTAATACATATTAACAAAAAAAATTTAAATAAATAAACACTAAATCAAATTTTATATAAAATTTAAAACTATTTAAATGTAAATTCATTATAAACATAATAAATTTGATGGCATTTTAAACAAAAATTAGTTTAAACAAACATAAATCAGCAAATAACTCATTTAAACTGATAAAAAAATGAATTTTAAACACTTGCCAACACTTTAAAGAAACAAAAATACCGTTATTTATAAAACAAACACTTAACAAGGCAAAAGCAACAAAAACTGTAATTTTTGCATAAACAAATAGTTAGCAACATTGATGAAATGTCACTCAAGCAAATAATAACACTTTACAACACTTACATAAAAATGCTAGCTATACAAACTCTTTACAACACTAAATAAGTGTAAACAAACTTAAGGTAAACAGCATAAACATAAAAATGACACTAGACATAGCAACCTGTATAGATTTAAGCAAATAACGGTAATTTTGAATGACAAATTAAGCAACTCTGTTATGTTATACATTTTAATGCAAGTTTATTACAATATTTTTGTGTTTTTTTAGTTAAAATTGTTATAAACTATTTCAAATTTAAATTGTTTTTATTTTTATCAAAAAATTGTCATAAATTTTTTGTGATAATATAAAACACTTAAGTGGTTTGGTTTTTCTCTTTATTTGTTAAAACGTGTGATAAGGTTGGTTAACAGATAAAAAATTACTTTTAAAATGTATATTTTAAATGAATAAAAAATGTAGTAGTCTGTTGTTTTGTTTTTTTTTTAAATTAAAAAGAAATGCCTTATTAAATTTAAAATCATAAAATTTAATTTTAGTAACTTACTAAAATTTCAACCATAAACAAGTGAAATTAAGAAAAGTTTAATTAAAAGTGAAAAAAGAAAACAAAATGGCAGCTAAGGTAGTGTAAAGCTAAGAAAATTTAGGATTTTAATATTGCTTTAAAATATTCAAGGATTTTTTTTAATATTTAAAAAATCTTAAAAAATTCTTTGTTTTTTGTAAAATATTTAAGTTTTTATTCAAATTTTCTTTAGTTTTTTCAAAATTTATTTAATTTTTTTTTATATTTTTCTTTGTCGTTTTAGAACATTTCCTTTGAGAATTGTGAAAATATTAATGATTACTTGGGTCAACGTGATTTTGATGCACCCAGCCGCATGTCTTTATTAAAATTTCTGGCAATTGTAAGTATTTATTATTATTTTAAACCATTATTTAAATAAAATTAACATTTTTAACAAGTGTTAATTATAAATTACAATATTTAAGCAAAAATGTGAAAAAAAATAAAGCAAAGAAAGTCTGTCTTAAAATTGAAAGAAAATTTTCCATGAATGGAAGTTTTTGCAAAAGCCTTTTAAGAAAACAAAAATCAATAAAAAAATACAATAAATATTTTAAAAATTTAAGAAAATAAACAAAAATTATAATAAACAAATAAATAAACTTTTGCTTTTTTTAATTTAAAACTTTTTGCTTAAAAATTGATTTTATGTTTACAAAATATTAAAAAAATTTATAGATTTTTAAAAAAGTTACCACGCTAAGCTTTACAGTGATATATAAACAATTTTAGTAGATTGAATTTTAAATCTTAAGGTTCGTTCTCTAAAATTCTTCTTTTATTAGTAAATTTTGTTTAAAACTTTAAATGAATAACAATTTCAAAAACAAAATACATATTTTTATTATTAGTCATCGGGGCAAAATAATTGTGAAATTATGTTAATTTCATTTTTATTTTCTTTTGTATAAATTTCTATAAATTATTTATGATTATTTAAAATTATTTGTGCAATTGTATTTAGTTTATACACTTTAGAATTATTTCATAAACAAACACAACAGGCTTTAAGGTTTGACGTGTTTAGCTAGACATAAGTGTGTCCAAAACAATGTTAATGACATTTCATTATGAACTAGAAATTTGTATTTTACATATATGAACTTAAAACTTCAATATAGTATAGAAAAACAAAAAAGCTTTAAAGAAAATTTAAAAAATTTGTAATTTTGCTTTTGAATTGTGTTTTAAGCTTTTCTTTAACGGTTTCACAACTTATTCTTTGTTTATACATTAACCATATGTAAATAACTGTCACATTTGTTTATTGTTTACATTATACTACATAATCATAACAACAACATTTTGTCAATATATGAAATGTTGCCAGAATGTTTAATTAAACTCGGCTTGTTTAGCAATGTTTTAGCGATTTTTGTTTAAGACTTTTGAAAATTAAAGAAATTTAAGAAAATTTTCATTAAAAACCATAAAGAAAAATTACAAAATTTCTTTAAAATATTAAAGAAATTAAGCAATAGTTTTAATTTAAATCCAAATAAATACAAATAGGTTTCTGTTTATAAAAAAAAACTGTATAATCAGCTATAGAGGAAATTTCCTATCATTTATAACAAAATAATTAACCAATAAACAAACGTCAAAAAAGAGGGTGTGTCTAAGTTCTAATCAATGCAGTTTGTTTTATTTTTAATTTAATTTTATAAAGTAATTTTTATTTTTCATAATTTAACAAATATTTTACCTTATAAAATAAGATTTGCAAGGTAATTATTGACGCTTTACGCTGTTGACAATTACACAAATTATTTTTGTTTTTTTGTTTATTTTGTAATATTTATATTTCAAGAAATTTACTACGAACTTTGGGTCTAAGTGACGCAAATTATAAAGAGCATGTAACCATATAGTAGAAAAAGATAAGCAGCAATGACAGACAGTTTTAATCTTGAATATTCTGATATTTTTTTCATAAGTGTGTAATTTTTTTTATTTATAAATAATATTTTAAATTTCATTTGAATTAATTTGGTTCTTTGATTTGGTTTTAAAATTTCCCCTCAAGGAAAAAAACTCAAGTTGTTTTGAAAATTTAAAGAAATTGCATCAGCAAATTTTTTCTTTATCATTTTAAATTAATTGTTTTAATGGTTTAGATTTTTTTCTTAGCAGCATCAGCTTTAAAACACGTGTTTTTTTGAAGTATTTTTAAGACATTGACATTGTTTTTTTTTTTGCAATAATGCAAAATGTCTTTAAGGTAGCGTACTTTGATTTTTAGCATGAACTAGGAAGTTTTAAATTTGAAACTTAAGAACAACAACAACTCTATTTCTTTTTCAAATAAACTATTGTCCAATTCACAATCGATGTCGTATAGTTGTAGCGTTGTATGTCATAAAAATTTTTCAATTAAAATTTTTTGAAATAAAAACAAATCAACCGTACAACACTGATTGTGAATTAAACAAATATTTCGCTTTAGTATGGACTAGAAATTTTAAATTTGAAACTTAAGAACAACAACAGCTCTACTATAGTTTTGGGAATTAACTTTAAAATCAGCTGTTACTTTTTTTGAAATAAACTGCATTGTTGATTTCAAAAAAAAATTTCTAGTTTTTTTGGTCAAATGTTTTTTCAATTTTTAAAGTCGACTTGCAAAATATTACCGGCTGCCAGCCGCCGCCGATTTGAGCCATCTCGGCTTGTATCTGTGTTTTAATGTTAATCCTCTTTGATGTTTTTACGTACAAGATTAAACTTTACAGTGTTGCCATACAAAACAAACGAAAACGTCACTGTTTGTTATTCAAACAATGCATGTTTTATAAAAAAGAAGACAATTTTAATCTAATATGAAAATTAATTAAAAATTAAATTTAAATGTATTATTAAGTCTGCCTAATTTATACTAATCGATAAATTAAACATTTTAATATTTATTTTACTACAAAATTGTATTAATTTTTTGCATCAACTGTAAAAATTTTGCATTTTTTGTTCAAGTTTAAACCACCTCCATTTGGGCGTTTAAACTAGCAAACAAAATTAGCTGATTGTGTATTCAAAAACACCTATCGAGGATTAATAATAATCCCTAATCCTCTACCTAAAGATTGGCCCTTATAGTTATTTTTCTAATTTGCCAAAGGTTTATTTTAAAAGGTTTATTTCTTTATTATTAAATATAATTAAACTTGTGGGAAAATTTTGTCTACATCTTAATGGAATTTTTGGGCAATTTTTTTTTTTTGCTTTGTCTGCTGTTGACTTTTATATAAACATTTTATTATTTGTTTATTTAATTTTAAAGCTGCTAAAAAACAATCAATTCTCTAATAAAACTTTAAAAAACAACAACAACAAAAACTATATTTATTTAAGAATTTCTTGTTCTTTTTTGCTTATCACTTGAAACTAAATATTTATTTTGTTTTTAATTACAGAATGCTTTAGAATTAAGTGCCCCAGCAACACCAGTACTACTACAACAACAACAACAGCAGCAGCAACAACAAACCAATAACAAGCCCTCTGGTTGGTTACAGTTATCGGGTCATCCCGAAAGCATAGTTCCCTGTGCAAGTGGTGTGGTGCGTAAACGTGTTAATAGTTTTACAGACTATGAGGTATTGGCCTATCAGCAACTCAGACAGGAGCCACAAACCAGTAAAATAGTTCCCGAATTTTATGGCAATGTACAATTGGAATCTGGTGAAATGTTTATAGAATTACAGGATTTACTAAAAGGTTTCAAAGATCCCTGTGTTATGGACATTAAAATGGGTTGTCGCACTTTTTTAGAATCCGAAGTGGGTAATAAAACTTTAAGACCAGATTTATATCAAAAAATGATTAAAGTAGATCCTAACGCACCCACTGCAGAAGAACACCAACAAAAAGCCATTACCAAATTGCGTTATATGCTATTTCGTGAAGCTATGTCCTCTTCACAATCCAAAGGATTTCGCATAGAGGCCTTGCGTTTAAAAGGTAAACCACCGATGAAAGATTTAAAGACGGTACGTTCGAATGAACAAATTACTCAAACTATAGAGGAATTTGTGAGTCAAAAGAAATCGGTACAAAAGGATTTGCTGAAACGTTTAAAACACATGCGTGCTGTCATGGAGAAATCAAAATTCTTTCAAACCCATGAAATTGTGGGTTCTAGCATATTTATAGTTTATGATGATACTAAAGTTGGCTGCTGGCTAATAGATTTTGCCAAATCTAGACCATTGCCGCAACAATTAACACTTAATCATCGTTCTGAATGGATGCCGGGTAATCGTGAGGAGGGTTTGTTGAAAGGCATGGATGAACTTATAAATGCTTTTGAAATGGTTTATAACAAACAGCATTCATCTTCTTCTTTAGGCCGCAAATTTTTACAAATTTAAGAATATTTTCAAAAAAAAAACTTCATTTAAAGACTGATCATTAAATTTTGTAAATTTTTCCATTTTTGTGCTTTAATTCGTGTCAAAACTTATTAGAATTTATTAACATGCATTTCAATATTTATAAAAACTAAACATTTCATTTCTATTATTTTCCATATTGGAAATCTGTTAATTTGTAGTTAATTAGAAAAAAAGAAGACTTTTGTAAACAAATTTCTTTAAAACAAAAAAGTATTGTATTTTATAATTAAAAAAAACTTAAAATAGTTATAATAAATCATTAAAAGAAAACATCAAAATAAAACTTTATCCAATAAAGAAATAAGAATATTTTTTTTTCAAATTTATATTCAAAAATCCTTTGTAATCATTTGGTTTCTTGAAAACATTCATTAAATTCATTATTATTTACTTAATTATTTTGTTAAGTTTTAGTTAATAAATCTTATTATAATTGTATGTAAACACAAATGTATACTGTAATTAGTAAATTAATATATATACAAAAATATACAAATTTAAACAAAAAATTTATGAAAAAATTAAAAAAGAAAAAGTGTTTTTTATTCATAATCTACATCTACATGGTTGCTTCTTATTCTTTAATTAACATATTTGGCAACTCTGTCTAAATAAGTTTTAAAATATTGCCTATTAGTTAAAGCAATGTTTTAACATCAATATAATCTCCAAAACAAATAGTAAAAAGTAATATTTTTTCATCATTATTACTTATACGCTGTCATATTTCATATAGAATGAATGATGACGTCATTAAAAAATTTGTTTGACAATTTTTCCAACTCGCAAAATACCCACAAATTCATTTCTTAACACCAGGCGCACAGCATCGTATGAAAAGCAGTAGGCTGCGTTTTTTAATTTTTGAAAGAAATTTTCTAAAGCATACTTTAAGGAGGTGAAAAGTATTTGAGTCAGCTTGTTTATTATTGAAGCAACAGGGTAATTCAAATATTTTCAAAAGCCCAAAAGTATGCTTACACATTTCTGAACACAACAAAATGCAGCTAGCTGCTGTTAGCGAATAGAAGTGCATAATCCCAAGATTATAAAAACTAATAACACCACAAAGTGTAAACATTATTTGGTGCTCCATAACGTATGATAAATATTATTTACTTACAAATTACCTTCATGACATATATGATTATTGTTTACAAAAACTAATAGCTACGTCATGATACCACCATTATATTTTTGTATTATGGTCTACGTGATATTTGAAACATACTCAAACCTCCCAAAAATATAAATAAACATCTTCTTTAATGGAAAATTACAAAATAAACAAAACAACTTAAGATAAAAGTAAAGTGGCTGCTGCAAAACATTCAATTTTCTGTTATCTTATAAACATGCAAAATATATATTAACAATAACAAATAAAACATCGAAACTAATTTTTAGAAAAAAAAACAAACAATACACTGATTGTCAATATTAATAAGACAATAAGACCAACAGATAAAAACAAACGCCATGTAAACGCAAAGCATTTCTCAAACAAACACCCCTTAATAATAGAAAAACACAGAGAGGAGAGAAATGTAAATAAATACAACACCAACAACAACCTTACAATAATAGAGAAAATGTACCTGATAAGAATAAAAAAATAAATACCTTAAAGAGAAACGAAATACTTTGACACAATGGGAATTATTACAAAAAAAGCATAGACTAAACCTTAACTTAGACTAAAGCCTAAAAAATAGAATAGACTATAGACTAGAATTAAGACTATACTACAGGCTAGACTGTAGACTGGACCAGATTATAGACTAAATTATAGACTAGACTGTAGACTATGGACTAGCCTATAGACTAGACTAGAGACTAGACTATATACTAGACTATAGACTAGACTATAGACTAGATTATAGACTAGACTATATACTAGACTATAGACTAGACTATATACTAGACTATAGACTAGACTATAGACTAGATTATAGACTAGACTATAGACTAGACTATGGACTAGACTATGGACTAGACTATAGGCTAGACTATAGACTAGATTATAGACTAGACTATAGACTAGACTATAGACTAGACTATAGACTAGACTATAGACTAGACTATAGACTAGACTATAGACTAGACTATAGACTAGACTATAGACTAGACTATAGACTATAGACTAGACTATAGACTATAGACTAGACTATAGACTAGGCTATAGACTAGACTATAGACTAGACTATAGACTAGACTATAGACTAGACTATAGACTAGACTATAGACTAGACTATAGACTAGACTATAGACTAGACTATAGACTAGACTATAGACTAGACTATAGACTAGACTATAGACTAGACTACAGACTAGACTATAGACTAGACTATAGACTAGACTATAGACAAGACTACAGACCGACACAACTAATTTGTTTCTAATCTAGACATTGATTTTCAATTTATATATGCTGGCCGAAAGTACTTTATATATATTAGAGCTTTACATCTATAAAAACAAAAAAGGCACTGATATGACAGCAAGAACATTCTCTCGCACACACACACACACATACAGTATACGTAACAAACATAATATTACATGATTTACAACCGGCAAAATTTTATGCAAAAATAATTTGCAATCAATTACAAGAGGAATCAAATATAAACCCAATTATGCCGGAAATAAAAGAAAAACAAGACTTAATAGTAAGTGTTAAAGAAAAGGCAAAAACAAAAATATGAAATAACTTATTATATTCAATTAAAGTCTGTGATTATTACGGTTTTAAATGGTGGCCCTTGGATAGATAGTTGTATGGAATCGATTATTAAACAAACAGCTGTACAAACACAACAACAACAATTACAGACCTTAGAAAAATTGCATTTGGATGAAGCGCAGAATCCATTTATGTCAACCATGACCAACTCACCAAAAACAACAACACAAACCCACAATTTTGCAACAAGTATTTTAGGTGATGATGATGACGTATTAAAACCTCTTATAGAGGTTTGTGTCTTTGATGATTGCAGTAGTGATGATACTCTTAAACTACTGTATAAATGGCAGTCTAATTTAAGAGACAATTTTAATATTGAAATGCATATAGTAGAGAACTTAACGGGTAAAACAAAAGGAGGTAAATTAAGAAAGGATATTGTTTGTAGGATTATATTTCTTAATATTTTTTTATACATGTAGTGGGCTATGGACGCAATCGAGCTATAGAGGCTGCCAAGGGCAATTATTTATGTTTTCAAGATATAGATGATGAAATGCTAACGTCACGTATTTGGAAACAATATAATTTAGCGAAGCAATATAAAAATGCAGTAATTTGCTATTATTTAGACTAAACTCTAATTAATAGTCTACAGTCTAGCCTATATGTAGTCTAGTCTATAGTCTAGTCTATAGTCTAGTCTATAGTCTAGTCTATAGTCTAGTCTATAGTCTAGTCTATAGTCTAGTCTATAGTCTAGTCTATAGTCTAGTCTATAGTCTAGTCTATAGTCTAGTCTATAGTCTAGTCTATAGTCTAGTCTATAGTCTAGTCTATTTCCCTATTTTTCAGATAATCGGCTCCAAATTTATACGCACACCCAGTAATTCAACCTGCCGTTTTACCCGTTGGGCTAACGAATTACCCCACGATAAATTAACTATACAAATTTATACCTCCAATGGGCCCACAATTATAATGCCCACTTGGCTGTGTCATCGTCAAGTTTATGAACTTATAAAAGGGGGTTTTTCTGAGCAAGGCAAAGGTTGCCCTGAGGATTTAATATTCTTCTATCAACATTTAGATAACCAGGGTGTTATTAAACGTGTCGAAGAATGTTTACTAAAATATCGTTATCATGCGGAGGCCACTACTTTTAGTGTGGCTGCCAGAACCATATGGCATATAAGACTTAGCCACTTGCTAGAGAATGTGTTAAAGAAACCGCCGTGGAGTAAGGGTTTCTCAATATGGAATGCTGGAAAACAGGGTAGAAAATTCTTTAGGGATTTGCCAACAGAGGAAAAGAAAAAAGTTAAAACATTTTGTGATGTGGATAAAAGTAAAATTTAAATTTGGTTAAAATTTAAAAATATTTCAAAAATTGTTATTATATTTTAGATAAAATTCATAAATTATATAAATATTATGATGCACTTTTAAGGCAGATTACCTTTTCTATACCCATAGTGCATTTTTCTGTGGTGGAGCCACCGGTGGTGATATGCATGAAATTGGATTTAACTAATGGTGATTTTGAAATGAATTTACAAAGTTTGCAATTTGTAGAAGGAATAGATTATATATTGTTTACTTAAATAAGAAGTTTATAGAGTTTACAAAAGCAGAAGAAGAATTGTGTTATAAGAAAGATATTAAAAATATCTTAAAATTTTTAGATTTTTCAGATTTTTTAGAAATCTTAAGAAACGTAGTGATATTTTTTTGTAATTTATTGATATAACTTAATAAAGCACAAGTAAATGTATTAAAACATTTTATAATAAAACGAAATTTTGCATAAAATAAAGTAAAAGTTATGATTGTTTGTTAGTTTATTTATTACTACTAAATTTTTAAGGTTTCTTAATCTTAAATTAAAAAAAAGAAAATTAAACATAAAAAAGTCTTACCTTAAACAGCAAAAGGTAACAAAAATTAAGCAGATGTTTGGATTATGGTTAAATGAAATTGTTTAAAATTAGAAATGATGAGCATTTTAGAAGTAGACGTAGTTGCATTACAGAAAAATGTAGTTAAAAGTAGTAGTAGTTGTTGTTGTTGTATCGTTAAATTTAACTACCATAACCTAATCTATCGAAAACTGAAGCAGTTTTTGGTGAAGATTTTTCTATGTTAACTCTACCCAAACGTTTTGATATGTTTGAAACATTCGAGCTATTACTGGAGGAGGTAGATGATGATTTTGTAGTAATGGGAGAGGATTTACCCAAACGTTTGTGTACTGGCAAGTCATGGCGTTGTATTACCTCATCGGCTTTCATTTTTGATAGAGTTTTCATTTTGGAGGGTGGTGATGCCTTAAGATTAAGAGATTTTTTGGTGCTGTGTAGTTTGGCATCTAAAATGACAAAAGCAAAAGTTAAAAAAATACTTAATGTTAATTTTAGCAAACTTACTTAAACCCAGACGAGCCTTAACACCAGCCGGTTTATCTTTTATAAAATCCTGTCGTGGCTTAAATGTTTTTCTTGTGGGTGAACTATAGCGGCGGGGAGCTATTTCTCTTACTTCGGCTGTAGAGGCAAATTTAACAAATTTTTCACTTCCACCCGATATATCCATATCGTCATACATATCATCATCGCCAGAAGAAGCCATACTTTCATCTTCATCACTTTCTTTTTTGAGTGGTACTTTTTTCACTAATATTACTTTTTGCTTAATGGGTTTGACAATTGTGGGCGCCACCACCGTTTTAGCTTTAACAATAGTTGAGAGGCGCTGGAAAATGCAACAAAAGGACAACACCAATAAGTTTTAAACGATCAAAAACTGTTATTTTTTCTCAAAAAAGCAATGGTATACTTACATTTTTAGCGGTATTTTTCAAAATGGGTTTAATTTCTTTCGACACTGTAGCCTCATCGCTAGACTTGCCGCCCAGCCTAGAAAATATCGAGGAAGATGTCTGTAAAGACTTGCTGCCTAGGCCCGTAATTCTCATTTTAACATTATCCATACTATCAAGCGAAGAAGAATCATTATTATCCTCTAATACTATAGTATCTTTTGAATTCTTAGCCAAACGTTTAAAAATA
Organism: Lucilia cuprina; assembly: GCF_022045245.1. NCBI lineage: Eukaryota > Metazoa > Arthropoda > Insecta > Diptera > Calliphoridae > Lucilia > Lucilia cuprina. The sequence continues at coordinate 63,855,036 of NC_060950.1, read as the reverse complement.
TCCGATTTTTCTTTAGACGCTTCTCTGTCGGAATATACTATCAGAAAAACAAGGATTAATAATGAAAACCTAAAAGTTTTCATTGAAAAGTTTAACTTACATTTAGCTTGTTTGGCCAAAATTTGTTTACTGCGCTCGGTGGTGCCGGAAGGCAATTTGATTTTATATTTACCCTCATGCTCGGGTAAAACACGTCTTGGTTTGACAGCCGGTAAAGGTGCCACTACTGCAGCTGAGCTGCTAGAAGCTACTGAAGCAGTGGCTGGAAGATAATAAATAAATTAGCTAAAACTACAATAATTTACTTAATAAAACTTACATTTTAAACGTATTTTCTTATCCAAAGGTGTTACCGGATTAGCCGGTACCGCTGCTATTGGTACGGGTGTTTCACAGCTTAATACTTTTTCGCGGGCCGTTTGATCACACACCGTTTTGGCATGTCTTTTATATGTTATAACCATTTTAATAGTATATTAACTTTTTTATATCATAATAACCTACCTTAATATGGCTATTATATCTCCCATTAAAGTAATGCCCATTTCTCGTAAATATTCCTTGTTTAAATCCATTAGCATATCAACTTGTATGCGATTCTCTACAAATATATGAGCATATGTGGCTGCAGCCGGCGAAGGTATGCCGGAAGCATTGAAAAATTTAACCCATTGTCCTAAAAAATATAAATTACACAATTATATGAATGTTCATTAATTTGTTAAACTAATTTATTAAATTTTGTACAATTATTACATTGGTGAATAGAAAAACTAAATGTTGTAATGATTAAAAACTGTAGTGAAACAAATTACCATTGTTTCTGTTTTTTTACTTACCCGCTGTGGTAGTAGACATTTTGTTACAATTTCCTTTTTTATATTTTATTTAATATATTTATTATTATAGGTTTTTTCGTTTTTAAGGGCTTTTTACTAAAAATAAAATTTTCTCAATCAAATGTTTCTTGCAGGGGTCGCCATTGTGTCAGAAAAAAAAATCAACAACAAACCAAATGTCATTTATTTTCAATAGCAGTGTTATCAATTTAGCAGCTTTTTTCACACCAAAAGCGTTTATATAGAAGTTTTAACATGTTCTTGTGTAATTAACAAATTGACATTACTTAAAACTAACGAAAAAATATTTCGACCGTATTAAACATACTCTATGGCAACCAAAATAAACAATCGCATTTTACGTTAAGATATGTATACTATTTATAAAATTTGATAATTTCTTTATAACATTATAGAATTTTTAATGAATATTTCAATTAAACCTTGTAATTTTTATAAAATTTCTATAAAAAGCAGTTTTGCCTTTGTTTTTTTTACAGTAGTCCGGTTAATTTGGGATGTTAAAAAATATTAATGGCGGCATTGTTAAAAAATTGTATTGTTTTAAAATAATATAGGTATTAATATTAGAAATTTTTTTAAATTTAAATATTTTTTGAAGAGCTATTGGGTTTTAAAATTTATAAGCGGCTAGTAGTAACTATATGATCTGGCAACTTGTTGCCTGTTTTTAACTAAAAACACATTGACAGCTGCAGTCTGCAAATGACAAAAATATCTAAATTGCATAAAAATTATATAGAAAATACATAGTAAGATTCTGGAAAATCTTATCAAATTCATTAAAAAAATGCTTTTAATGCCTTATGATTATGTGGAGAAATTCATGCAAATTTTTAAATTCTATTTGGCGTTTGTTAATTTCATTGATGTGGTAGTGCCTAATCAAAATCGTAGTTTGTGGACGCGTGAGGAATTCCGTCAGAATGAACGCGAATTATATAGTTTATACAATGATCTATTGGAATTGATAAAACAACATAATAGTCGTGAATTTCGTAAGTTTACACGCATAAATGTGTCTACCTATCAGCATTTAATACGCATTTTAAAAAAGAAATTGGTTAAATATTCTTTGCGTAAGCCAATACCGCCAGAATGTCGTTTAATGTTGACATTAATGTAAGTACATATATAGATATAATGGTAAATTTGAAAATCTACTAACATAATTCTAATATTAGCTATTTAGCCCACGATTCCGCTAGAACATTATTATCCTTGGCTTTTCGTATGGGTAAGTCAACGGTTAGAGAAATTATATTGGATACTTGCCAGGTTATATGTGAGGAATTGGGACCGTCGTACTTAAAATCCTCTAAATCAACTGCCGATGATTATTTTGCTTGGGCGGAGGAATTTGAAAAGGAAACCGGTTTACCCAATTGTATGGGCTGCATTGATATTATAGAATTTCAACATGATAAGAAATGTTTTTCTCCTATCATTACCATGGCGGCCTGTAATGCTAAATATCAAATAACCCATGCTGATGTGGCTCTACCTAAAGAGATTAAAGAAAAGGATAATTTTATTAATCGTTTAATACAAAAACAATTAAAATTGCCCAATGATATGGTGATGCCCGATACGGGCTTAATGCTGTCGCCCTATTTCATTACACCCGCCAATTTTCCTTTGGTAGACCATGTCATGAGGCCCTATCCGGGTAAAATTTTAACGCCAGAAAAACATAATTTAAATGAAAACTTAAAAGTGGGTTCTCGCTTAATAGAAAATACTTTGGGTGTTTTGATTTGGAAATGGAAGGTGTTGCAGAACAAATTTACTTGCCGCATGGATATTGGAGTGGAACATATAGTCAAAGCCACCATGATTTTACACAACTTTGCCATGCAACATGATTCTTGTTATTTTCACAAGAAATTTGTCGATCATTATGATGATAATACTTTGGAATTTGTGCCTGGATTATGGCGCCAACAAGATTTTCAAATAACTCATTCAAAGATCTACTATGAAAGTAATGCTAGAGAAGAAGCGTTTGCTAACCGAGATTTATTAAAAGAATATTTATATAATAAACATAATCAATAAAAAATTAAAAAAAAAATCTTAAAAAAATGTTATAGTTGTTGTATATTATTACTCTGCTGATGATTAACAATCTCTAGAGTAACCATTTCCAGTATTCTTTGCTGCAAACGCATTTGTGTTAAAGCGGGCAAATTGGCTTCTTCCACCTGCAGAGCCAAAGAATTGAAAAATACTTGATTCGAGGAGGGCGGTGTAAAATGTTTTTTGGCATTTTGCAATAAGCTGGTCATTTCTGAACAGGCCTCCTGAATTAAGGCCTCTTTATCATATTTTTTCTTTTTATTTAATTCGTTATCAGGACGATAGCTGTGGACATAGTTACTACTACCACCGCTGGAGGTGGTGTTGGCGGTATTGGCTGTGTTGGAGGTGTTAGTGTTTTGCGTAGTGGGTTGATCTATCTTTTTCACATAATCATTTAAATCGAAATTTTCGATTTCGAAATCGGCTTCATTCGAAAGTTCTTGTTCTTGGTAGATTGAAACATCAAATTGTTGTACCTCTCCTTCGGTTTGATTTAAATTTGTGATAGCAGCTTCAGTCTCATCATCATAGTTTTCTTCGGTTTTAAAAATAACATTGCTGAAAGATGAGTTTTTTGGGTTAATAAGAATGTATTTATATTTTAAAAATGTATCTATTTATTTATCTATCTATCTATCTATCTATCTATCTATCTATCTATCTATCTATCTATATATCTATCTATCTATCTATCTATCTATCTATCTATCTATCTATCTATCTATCCATCTATCTATCTATCTATCTATCTATCTATCTATCTATCTATCTATCTATCTATCTATCTACCTATGTATATATCTAACTTTCTATCTATCTATCTATCTATCTATCTATCTATCTATCTATCTATCTATATATCTATCTATCTATCTATCTATCTATCTATCTATCTATCTATATATCTATCTATCTATCTATCTATCTATCTATCTATCTATCTATCTATCTATCTATCTATCTATCTATCTAAAACCCTGCATTCACTCCACTTACTCATCAAATTGATTGTTCAGAAACGACATGGCATTATAATATTGCCAGGTTCTAGTGGACAACACATCTCCATCATCGCCCTTTTTCATTTTCTGTTTGTAGGAACGCAAATATGTGTCTCGCAAATGTTTCCATTTCTGGCGCACCGTAGCGGCTTAAAATAAACAAAAAAAAAAAAAAAACAAAACAAACATTTTAACATGACCACATACCAAGCGATAACTACCAGCCACCACCAACTTACGATCTTTACGCAAAATTCTGCCAATCTCTTGCCATTTCGCCTTTTTTTCATCTAAATATTTAATAGTGCGATATTGTTTTTCATATAAAACGGGGTTATTTTTAATAAATTCAATTAATTTATATTCCATTTTAATCACGAAAACAATCTTTTAAACAAATATAACAAGAAGCGTCGTCCTCTTTTCTAATGGAAAAATTTGACAACAAACAGCTGTTTTTGGCATTTCTAACAAAAAAAGAAGATGCCAGAGTTTTTTGAGAACATAAATATAAATAGTAAACAAATTGTGCAAATATTTTTAAGATGTTAGCTGGGGTTTGACATATTAGATTAATTGTGATTTTTTTATAAGTTGAGTTTGACATTTACAATTTCATTTTCTGATAAGTTGCCTGTAGCATCTTAAGTAAATATTTTGCTTTTACTGAACATACCCTCAGCAAAATGTAAACAAAACTTTTATGTTTTCTTTTTTCAATTATTAACAACACGCGGTTTTTTTCTTTTTGTATTTTTTTGTATAAAAAGTTTACAAATTATTTTTAAAATAAAAATGTCTAATTTTGAATTATTAAGTGATCAAGGTTTGCGTTTAGACGGTCGACGTCCACATGAATTACGACGAATCAAGTGTAAATTGGGTGTTTTTGAACAACCCGATGGCAGTGCCTATTTGGAACAAGGCAATACTAAAGTATTGGCAGCAGTCTACGGTCCCCATCAAGCGACAAGTAAAAAATTGGACATAAATGAAGTGGTTATAAACTGTCAATACAGCATGGCTACATTTTCCACGACGGAGAGAAAAAAACGTCCACGAGGAGATCGTAAATTACAGGAAATTACTTTGTATCTAAGACAAGCTTTAAGAGCCGCTATTAAAACTGAACTATATCCTCGCTCTCAGATTGATGTTTATATTGAGGTATTGCAAGCGGATGGTGCTAATTATGCAGTGGCTTTAAATGCCGCCACTTTAGCTTTGGTTGATGCTGGCATTTGTCTTAAGGAATATGTGGTAGCCTGTACCGCCTCGTTGAGTAAGAATAATATTCCCCTAACGGATGTCTCACATTTTGAAGAGGTGTCCGGAGGTCCTACCCTCACAGTTGCTTCTCTGCCTTCTTCTAATAAGATAGCATTTATGGAAATGTCCCAGCGTTTTCATCTGGACAATTTGCCGAAAGTAATGGAACAGGCTTTGGCCGGGTGTCGTGAGATACAAGCTATTATGGAAACTGCAGTGCGTAAGCACTTAATGCAAATGGGTTCGGCGGGAGACTGGAGTAATATAGCAAAATAAACAAACATATGTTTAAAGGATAACAAAAATTGGATTTTTTATTTAAAATTATAAAAACACAAAGTTCTATTTTTAACACAGCAAATAATTATTTCGCCTTGGCAGCCTTTATTTCTTCTGCATTAAAACTTTCGATCATTTCGGTCAAACGTTTTTTACGGAAATCCAAAGCTATTTTTTTAATAAGATTATTTAAATGTTCTCCACCCTCAAAGAACTCTTTCAGATTGTGTACAGTACCACCCTGAATACGATGATCTGTGATTCGATCCTGCACAAAATTGTAGGTGCGAATTTTTTCATTACGATCCAAATTACCTTGTTGAGCTTTGCGTGTTGCCTTAGTACTAGCATCTGCAGATTCCAATTCTATTTGCACTAGTTTAGCTTGTAGTTTTTTTAGGGCAATTTCTTTATTTTTAATTTGGGAACGTTCCGTTTGACTTTCTATGGCAATGCCGGAGGGTATATGTACTATACGTACCGCTGAATCGGTGGTATTGACATGCTGTCCGCCTGCACCACTGGCTCTCTTTGTTTCAATCTTTAAATCCTTTTCGGGTATAACAACATTTATGTCAGCCGGTCTGGGTATTACTGCCACGGAGGCGGTACTGGTGTGTATACGTCCTGATTTTTCAGTAGCCGGTACTCTTTGCACCCTATGTACACCCGCCTCGTAACGTAAACGTTTAAAGGATTCTTCATCATTGACTATAACATTAGCATGTCTTAGACCTCCAATATCAGTTAAATCTTCGGCCAAAATTTCATAATCCCAATTATTGTTATCAAAATAATTGGTATACATATCATACAATTCTTTGGCAAATAACATTGCTTCCTGCCCCCCTGCACCAGCATTAACTTCAAATATCAAAGAGGGATAATACTCAGTATCGGCCAAAGTTAAAATTTTCTCCATAAGCTCCTTCTCAGTCTTAGCCATTAGGGTGGTATAAACTTCAGCTTCCTCTTTAATTAAATCTTTCATATCTATATCCTTTTCTGCTTCTATATCCTCCTTCGAGGGCATGTTACCCTTTAAGGCACGATGTTGTTCTAACATTTTAACTATATCCGATAACTGAGCCATTCTACGGTATTCATCATCATTGCCGGAAGCATTTGTTCTTAAATCATAGAATTCTTTGCGTAAGGCTTCTAAATAGTTTTGTAACTTTTCATTGTGGAAATCCAAAATGTTTGTATGACCACCGGCTGTGGCAGACAAAAAACGCACATTATTTCCCGCCAAACTTGTCTTGTTTATTAGTTGGATTAAGCAACTTTTGTTAGTTACTTTTAAAACCTTATTAAAAAACATTTTATTAATAATTTTCGTTAATTTTTTCGACTTTTAACTTAATATAACATGGATTAAGTAACTCACTAATAATAAACGGTTTTGTTTTTGTTTAATTCTGACAGCAGCTGTTTTTGTTTACATTTTTGCTGAGAAAAACAGACTTGTTATAAAGACATGTGGTTTATTTACCTCAATTAAAACACGGTTGCTATTACTGTTAATAACATTGTTTTCTGAAAAATCAGCTAAATTGCTGTTATATTTATAGAAAAGTTTATTAAATTTTTATACGATATTTAGCCGACAGCTGACAACAAGTTTCCGTAGTGTAGTGGTTATCACGTGTGCTTCACACGCACAAGGTCCCCGGTTCGAACCCGGGCGGAAACAAATTGAAAGGGTTATTTTTTGTTTTAATTTTTTTTATAAATTGTGTATTTAATTTTTTTAACAAATTTTAAAATACATATAGACATAATTGAGATACAAGTTATGTACTTCATGTGTTTTATTTTAGCGGTATTTATGACGGTTTTTCTAAAAGTACATTTTTGAGTTAGTTTTTTTTACAAATTCGGACTAATTTTTGTTTTTTTCTTTGTTTTAATTCTTTGAATTTTTGGTAATATAAACATTAAATAAATCCACTTTTAAAAACGATTAAAGATGACTTTGTTATTTCACCATTTAGGGCAGGTATTTGATTTGTCAATCAAATCCCAATTAATAATCAGATTAGTTAATCTAAAAACAAATTAATTCTGATGTTAATCAACTTTGATGTTTTTGTACAATCCATGTTTTATAAAAAAGAAGAAGACAATGGTAAATGTAATATGAAAATTATGAAAACTTAAATTTAAAGCAAAAAATATACTGTGAAGTCCCTATAAATTATACTAATCGATAAATCAAACATTTTTGTGTTTATTTTAATAAAAATTATATTAATATTTTTGCATTAGCTGAATTTAATCCCTAATTTTTCACCTACACTTCTTTTTTTTGAAAATAACGTTTTTTTTTCATTAACTTTTAACACTATTCTTTACATCAGGTGGCATCTCGCCTTAAATTTTCCTCTCAAAACAACTGTCAAATTAAACTTGTCAGCTGGCAGTTTTTTTGTACACAAATTTTCTTTTTTGCTCCAATCAGAAAAAAGGCGTAAAAATTTGTTAAAAAAATATGTGATTTTTAAAGAAAATATTAAAAATAAATTAAATTAATTGCTACGTTTACAAATTACTAATAATTTTCAATATTAAGTCGACAAACAAAACTTTTTTAATTGGTTGTAAAACGAAAATTAAAAAAAGCAAAGAAAAATTTTCCTACAATAGAAAAAAAAGAGAATAGCAGAAAAGCTAAAAGAAAAATTGCTGGCCAATTAAGATTAATTAAAACTAATTAAGAAAGAAAAATAGTAATAAATATAAACAATACAACACAAACATTAGATTTGAAAACAAGTGGGTGATAAAAAAAAGGAAATTTATAAAAAAAATTAAAATATATTTACACTCTTTAGAATGCCTCCTTTAAAATCGTACTCTCCACAAAATGAATACAACGGCAATGGCAATAATTCACCTACCGACGCTTCCGGAGCTTCGGGCACAGATTCGTCTGCCTCCTCGTCCAGCTCGAATGGCGGCGGCAACACCACCACCTCATTGAATATAAATACGCAACGTTCCACCACCAAAACACCACCGTATTGTAATGGTCAGTACCCGTTTAAGGTCCTGACCAATCTCAATCAATTGCGTTCACAGAGACGTTTTTGTGATGTTGACATAGTGGCAGGCGGTGCCACTTATGCTGCACATCGTGTTATATTAAGTGCGGCCAGCGCCTATTTTGAGGCCATGTTTCGACCGGAATTGGGATTGAATGAAGTCAATCAAAAGACTGTTGTGCTGCATACGATTGATGGTGAAATATTGAATATTTTATTGGATTTTATCTATACGGGAAGATGTGAAATAACGCAAGTAAGTTGTAGTTGCGAAATTTTAAATAAAAATATTGTTTTTTTTTTACGAGAATTTAAAAGGTTTCCTCGTTGCCAGAGGAATGATATGGAATTGTAGAGAATATTTTTTTTATAAAATTACAGCAAAGCTTTGAGAAATTTACAATTTTGCAAAAATGATTAAGGAATGAAATGGAATATATTGGAACGCTCATTTTTTTCTATTTTCTAAATTTATTTAAAAGTGCATGGGAAACGTTTTGGAATTAAGTAAAACACTAAATTTTTCTATATAATAACGATATTCATAGGCAAATTTATAGTTTCTTGAAATTGGAATGTGGAACGAAATGGAATCTAGTGAAACATTTGATTTTGACAATAAAATTCTAATTTTTTTAAAATGTGTAAATTTTCTTTAAAAATGCTTTAATTTATGTAAAACTATTCAAAATTGGCTTTGTGATGTGAAAGGAACAAAATGGAATTTAGTGAAACACTTCAGTGGGAACAAAATGGAATCAATTGAAATGTCATATTTTAAAGAAAAGCAAATGAAAATTCACTTTTCGCTAAAGGAACGAAATGGAATTTCATGAAACATTAAAATGTTTCACTATAAATTCAATATTTATAGTGAAAAAATTTGTGAGCGATTACAAAATTGTCAAAATTTTAACAAAAATACAAATTTTTACTAAAAATTCGAAATTTCTCAAAAAGCTCACAAATTGTTACCAATAAGCAAAATTTTTACCAAAAATCAAATTTTATTTAAAAACTAAAGTTTTCAACAAAAAGTCAAATTTTTTACCAAAAACTAAAATTTTCAACAAAACGTCAAATTTTTACTAAAAAGTCAAATTCTAATTTTCACTAGAAATTCAAATTTTTGCTAAAAATTCACATCAAATATTGTGATTCATTCAATGTTCGACTTTGGAAACAGTGTAAAAAGTATTTCTTGCAGATATTCCATTTTTATTTTATGAATTTTTCTTTTCTCCTTTTTCTTTCCCCCCAAAAAGTCCAATGTCCAAGAATTATTAGCTGCCGCAGATATGTTGCAATTGCATGAAGTGGTTGATGGTTGTTGTGAGTTTTTGTGTCGTGAGCTACATGCTAGTAATGCTTTGGGTATTTTACGCTTTGCTGAAGCACACAATTGCGAAGCCTTAGCTAAGAGTGCATTAAACTTTGTGCATGCCAATTTTCCGGCGGTAAGTGCTTTTTCAACTTTCATTTCAATCGATATATACAGTTTTTTTATGTTGTCTTTGTTTTTAACAGATTACTCAGGAAGATGAATTTCTCGAAACCCCACAGACGTTATTGTCACAACTTTTAACCTCAGAACTGCTGCGTGTCGATTCAGAATCTCAAGTATTTCAGGCAGCATTACGTTGGATTAAACACGATGTCACCCAAAGAAGATGTTTTGTTTTCGATATATTATCTTTGGTGCGTTTGGCTTTAGTGCCGGTTAAGGTTATTGATCAGGCTTTAAGGGATTGCCGTGATATGTCGGTTAAGATAGCTCTGAGATCGATTTGCCGCGATATCGCCTCAAAAAGGGGTCAATTGGTGCCTTTGCGTGTTTGTCCCCGCCAGTTGGCCAAAAAGAATATTTATATCATTGGGGGCTCGCGGCGTGAGACCACCTCAACTTGGAATCCGGCCGATGATATATTCGATACGGTAGCGAAATTTGATATATTCCGCCGCGAATGGACGGAAACGGCTCCCATGGAAATAGGACGTATATTACCGGGTGTGGCAGCTTTAAATGGCAAGATTTATGTTATTGGCGGCGAACGTGGAGCCCAGATTTTGGCCAATGGTGAGGTGTATGATCCTCAGAATGATTGTTGGTCTCCTATAGCACCGATGATTGTGCCACGTTGTGAATTTGGTTTGTGTGCCATGGATAATAGTCTATTGGCAGTGGGCGGTTGGATAGGGGATGATATTGGTGGTTCCATGGAACGCTACGATCCCGATAAAGATGTTTGGCAAATAATAGGAAATCTGCCAGAACCACGCTTCAGTATGGGTGTGGTTAGTTTTGAAGGTCTCATATATATAGTGGGTGGATGCACTATATCCAGTCGTCATTTACCGGATTTAGTGAGGTGTGCTAATAAAAACTTAACTTGTTTACATATGTTTAATAATTTTATATCTCGATTTTTTAGTTACAATCCGGTAACTCAAGAGTGGCAACCTTTGGCTCGCATGCAAGTGGCACGCTGTCAAATGGGTGTGGCTATATTAGATCGTTATTTGTATGTGGTGGGCGGTAATAGCAGTTCAGCAGCGGTTTTGAGTTCAGTGGAACGCTACAGTTTTGATGATAATACTTGGTCTACGGTATGCGCCATGTCAGTGCCACGTGCAATACCCGCCGTAGCTGCGGCAGATGGTTTACTGTATGTTGCGGGAGGAGATCAGGTAAAAATAACGTATTTTTAGATAGATAGATAGATAGATAGATAGATAGATAGATAGATAGATAGATAGATAGATAGATAGATATATAGATACTAATTATTTCATATTTCTCCGCTTTCAGCCCTGCGAGGCCACTTTCTATCGTGCCCAAGTCACTATAAGCGCCGTGGAGTGTTATGATCCACTGACAGACACTTGGAAGAATTGCCCTGACTTGCCCGTTAGCCGTTCAGAGGCTGGCGCTGTTGTTGTTTAACCCTTAATCTAAAAACTCTAAGGCGGTATTATCTCTAAAGGTCTCCAAGCTGCCCCAAGGTTTAATCAAACTTTTACACGTAACTAACACATTCTGAAGGAAATTAACAGTATATTTATATCCTTAATTTTTTATTAAATGTATTATTTTTTATGTTTACTTTATATTTATTACTTATAAGTTCTTTTTTTATACACAAAAATATCTATAATTTCAAGCCAAAAAATTAAAAAAAAAACACAAACAACTGCTAAAGCCTAACAAAATAAAAGAAAACAAATCCTTTAAAAGGTTCTAAATTTCAATAAAAAAACTGCTAAATGTAAAATAAAAAAAAAACAAATCATACGTATTAAATGGATGTAATATTGAATATAAAACTACAAAAAATATAATAAAGCATGAAATAAGTGGAATAATTTGAAAATATTTTCTTTAAAAAGTATAGATTACAGAGGAAATGGTGTAAAAGTTTGTAGAGAGATTTTACGAAAACAGGAAATAATTTTCATATTCAAATTTATTTTTATTCTAAAAATGAAATTTCTATCGCTTTTCATCAGCGGTTTCAATTGTAATCTAACGGTAATGGCCCATAAAAACCGCTAATTATTCAACATAAACTGGCAACTCTGTTTGAAGTTATTATAGCAAAAGCAAAACAACAAATGCAAAAAACAAACAGCTGACTTTGACAATTTCACAACAAAACCAAAACGGTAAACATTATCGGATATTCCTCCACAAACCCAACTAAAAAAAGTCTTTTCCAATACAACGTTTGCAAACTTAAAACCAATGAATACTTTAAGACCATGCGGCTGCAAAGGTGTAAGAACCTGTCTAAAATGTGAATCACAGTTTAATATTGAAAAGCCAAATCTCCAAAAAGAATTGCAAAAATTAGCAGCCTGGTCTTGGTGCATCAAATGTGAACGTTTATATCCCGGTTGGAATTGTCAAAAGGTACAAACAGAGCATCCCCAACATAATCGAGACGAAAGTTTAGCATTACCAGGAATCTATGTTAAAGCAGACTTTCTCACCCCCACCGAAGGTGAAGAAATCATGCAAAGATTAGATGAGTTGCCATGGTGTATATCTCAAAGTGGACGACGTAAACAGAACTATGGACCAAAAACAAACTTTAAGAAAAGAAAATTACAAAATGGTTTATTTAAAGGATTTCCCCAAACTACCCGCTTTATACAGGATAAATTTAAAAATGAAGAATTGCTAAAGGATTTTCAGACCATAGAACAATGTTCTTTGGAATACGATCCAACGAAAGGAGCTTCGATAGATCCTCACATCGATGACTGTTGGATATGGGGAGAACGTGTTGTGACCGTCAATTGTTTGGGCGATTCTGTTTTAAGTTTAACTTTATATAAAGATGCGTTAGAGAAACCTTTGGCAGAGATTAGTAAATATAATTTGGATTTGGTAACTAAGTATGAGAACGAGTTATTAAAACCTTTAATGGGAACAGAAGAATTGCAATTGTTTAAAGATAAAGTCATAAGGATACTTATGCCAAAGTGAGTTTATTATACAAAATGATTATATTTGAAAGTAAAAAAAACTAGACTAAAATTTAGTCTGGACTATAGGGTAGACTCTCGACTAGACTACTACTTAGATTTTAGTCTTAAATATGTTCCAGACTAAAGACCAAACTATAGAGCGGACCATAGACTTTAAAACAGCATATAGAATAGACTAATCTGTAGCCTAGTCCAGTTTTTTATGTTTTCTTATTTTATTTTTCAGTTTGTCTCTAATCGTTTTATACGGCCCAGCACGCTATCAATTTGAACATTCTGTATTACGTGAAGATGTTTTAGAGAGACGTGTATGTTTGGCATACCGGGAATTTACACCCATGTATCTGGAGGGAGGAGATTCATATGAAAAAGGTCGAATTGTAACAGAAAACTCATTAAAGTTTTGGCTGCCAGAACGTGAATAAAACCCGAGAAGTGAAATAATGGTTGAATCCAAAAAATTAAAACTAGATACCGGTAAAATGAAATAAAAAGAATAAAATCACAAAAACTTTTAGCTTTCTAAAAAAAATTTCACAAGTAATAAATTAATAGAAATAACTTAAAAAATAGTTCTCAATAGAGGTTTAAGTGCAATAAATATTTCTATTTCATTTCTATATTATTTTCACTAACTAATTCTATACAATCATCATTTTGCCACACGTATTGTGTATCAAAATCCATTTCATTTGAAACCAATTCCTCTACATTTTCCTGCAGATTTTCTTCCAAATTTGTGGATTTAATAAAATCTAGTAAAGTTACTTTGGCGGGTAGCTTTATGCGATGTACTCTTTTAATATGATGTCTCAGATTTGTATGAGAACTTAGCAACTTGTGGCAAATGGCACATTTATGTTCGGTATGTATCTCACGTATATGTTTGAAGAGCTCCTCTGTTATGCTAAATGTTTGGGTGCAAAATTTACAAACGTGAGATTTTTGTATGTGTGTTTTAAGATAATCCGATTTGGCAAAAGCTTGAGGACAATATTGACATATATAGACAGCAGGTTCGGTAAAATCTGTTTGCGGATGCTGAGTAGTTTCAAGATTTTCTAAATTCTTAACATCTCTAACTTCAACAGCTTTTAAATTAACTGTTAATAGATTTTGTGGTGTGGTACACTCTTCCTCATCTTCTTTGGTTGTTGCTGTATGCCTTTTCTTTGACTCCAGAGTTTCGGGTATAAATTGTGTAACAATAAAGGAATCATTTTTATTTAAAGCAATATGTTGAGAACGTTTGGTTTTGTGAAATGTTATAAGATGATTTTCTTCATTATTAGTAGTATTTTCATAGAATTGTAGGTGTTTCTCATGTGCCAAAGTTTCTGAGGGACTAACTTCTCTAGTGGCTTCAAATTCTTGCATATCTTTTTCTTCCACCACTTCTATAAGATGCTCTTCATCTATACACTGATTAAGCGATTCCTGATATAGATTTTTCAATTGTATATTGGCTAATTTAAGTTTTTCATAGAATATATAACAATATTTTAAATCCTCCAGACATTGCCAGCAGAGTAAAGGAAATTCATCGGTTAAATTCAATAAATCCTAAAAATATTAAGAATAAACTTACAATTTTAACGAATTATTTATTTAATCTAAAACTTACTTGACTATTGTTAAATATATGCATTAGTTCCAAAAATGTTTTTTCCATGGAATCCTTTAAATTCAAAGAATTTTCTTGATATTGTACATCTTCTGCTAAAGAAACTTTACAATTCCATATATTTACATGGCCATTTTGTAAACAAATACGGCATTGTTGTTGTAAAGTTGATAAATTTATATTAAAATCCATTTTTCTGTTATAATTTCTTAAATATTAACACTAAATAAACAAATAGATCAATATAGGTTTTTTATTTGTGCTGGATATAAACAATTAAAAATGTAAACAAAACTATCAATGCACAGTGAGTTTTTAGTTGTCAAAATAAACTTAGACAGAGTTGTTGTGAGATAAAAAATAAGTATGGCATCACTTTTTTTAACACACCAGAAATATACCGTTATTGTACATTCCTTAACATTTCAACGTTAAATTTTCTGTTTTTTTTTTTAATAAAAATCTTTAAAATATGAGTTATTTACAGGCAATTTTCGAATTTATAAAAAATTTCTGCGATGAGGATGATGAGTTTAAGAAAATGTGTCAGGAAATTGAGCAATTAAATCGAGAAAATCTTAAACTTGAAAGGGATATAGAAGGTAAGTTACAATTTTTTTGAGGATAGAAAGAGGTGTAATGTTTATATAATTGGCAAAAACCTAATAGAATGTGACCGAGAATATGTACGTTTACAAATCGAACAGCATAATCTGCAAACCGTTACTTCCGGCCATCTGGCTGTAGAAAATTGCGATCAAATGTCTATGGGCATTTTTCAACAAATCCTTGAATTGAATAGTCTTTTAAAGCAAATAGACTTTGGCAAAATTGTAAAATGTCATCATATGGAAATGGAGACGAAATTTCTAAAAGAATCGCAACCCATACAGGAAGCAATGTCACACACCCAAGAATGGTATGAGAAAATGGAACAAAGGTCTATTGTTAGGAAGTACCGTCAAGTTGCTATTGCCAATCGTGAAGCTGAGGAGAAGGCGCAAAAAGAACTAGATGCTATGCGGATATCTGGCAAAGAAAGTATGGACAAGTTATTGCAGGCTAAGGATAAGAGAAATGCATTAATTGTTGCAATAATACAAGAAGCCAAAGAAATAGAAGCCTTTAAAGAAAAGGTGAGTTGTGGTTGAAGGGTTTTTGATAATTTTATTAAAATTTAGTTTTTTTCTGTTTCTAGTTGGATAAATTAAATAAATATAAAGCTTACATAGAAGGCTTGAGACAAGAAAAGTTATTGTTGCTTAAGCAGCTGGATGATAAGCAACTAAAGGTAATGACAAAAGATCCCAGAACAAGTATTAACATATATTTTCATACCAAACTTTTTAACATTTCAATTATAGTCCTTTAATCCCAATATAACTTTCACTTCAAACTCTCGTCCATCGAACATTTGCCCGGAATCTTCAAACAATATTGAAGTGCCAAAATTGATTGTACCCAATTTGCCTTCATTGGAAGAAATTTTAATGATTTTTAATCAGCCGGAAGAAAATAAAACTACTTTGAAAAAACCTATTTTACACAATACAACTTACGATCAATCGACCTCTAATAAACAAAATAAAAATGTAAGTTTTAAAATGCCACTAGAAGAATTTCATGAGTATCCTCAACAAGAAATGGAAACTGAGCTAGAAACAGAAACTGAACCCGAGACTGAAACCGAATCGGAATATGAAGAATTAAAACAACAGGTCGTAGTGGAAATAACTACAGAAAAGGAAGAAAATTTACAAGAAATAAACGAAATTGAAACCATAGACTTATTGACACCGACAGAAAAGGAAAGTGCTCAGATAAACGAGTCGTTGAAAACTGTGACTGATAAAGAAAAGCCCTTAATAGAAATACAAGAATGTATTGTGTTTAAAGCTCCATTTCCAATGCAGCAAGTTACAGCAATACAAGATTCGTTAACTGTTTCAGAGATAACAATGAGCAGCAATTCGAAACAAACATCAAATGACAAGGTACATATCTTAGATGATACCCCCAGTAGTTCTAAACAGTCGGGAAATTCCTCCGCTTCACTCTCATCGAATGCTCAAATTAAAG
The DNA here is from genome assembly GCF_022045245.1 of Lucilia cuprina. Taxonomy (NCBI): domain Eukaryota; kingdom Metazoa; phylum Arthropoda; class Insecta; order Diptera; family Calliphoridae; genus Lucilia; species Lucilia cuprina. The sequence goes on along the minus strand of NC_060950.1, from coordinate 63,838,304 downwards.
ACATATTAAATACAACGAAAATGATATTAAACGATGAATTAACTTCTTCATCTGCTGAGGTTTCACCAAGGAAGTCATCATTGAATAAAAAATCATATTTAAAGGATGATTTCGAAGCCTTTTTCAGGGATAACGAAGACGAATTTTGGACATCAAATGAAACACCAAAAGCTAAAGCAACTAATGAGACAGCAGACTTTTTAGATTTTGGTCCCAGTAAAGGATTTACATTTGATTCGGATGATAATACAGCGGATAATGTTGAAATTATGGATTTTATGTGAAAGTGGAAGGAAAATTTTAATTTTAGAATTATTTTTTGTAAAGTATTAGTAGTTTAAGGGAATTGTTAAGAAAATAATGAAATAAAAGTTGGAAACTAACTTACTAACAAACTAACTTACTAATAAACTAACTTACTAATTTACTAACTTACTAACTCTATAGTATAAGTATTATTTATCTATTTATCTATCTATTTAACTCTCTATCTATCAATCTATCTATTTATCTATCTATCTATCTATCTATCTATCTATCTATCTATCTATCTATCTATCTATCTATCTATCTATCTATTTATCTTTCTTTCTATATATCTATCTATTTATCTAGCTATCTATCCATCTATCTATTTATCTATCTAGCTATCTATCCATCTATCTATCTATCTATCTATCTATCTATCTATCTATCTTTTTATTTATCTATCTTTTTATTTATCTATCTATCTATCTATCTATCTATCTATCCATCTATCTATCTATCTATCTATCTATCTATCTATCTATCTATCTATCTATCTATCTATCTATCTATCTATCTATCTATCTATCTATCTATCTATCTATCTATCTATCTATCTATCTATTTATCTATCTATTTATCTATCTTTTTATCTATATATCTATCTATCTATTTATCTATTTATCTATCTTTTTATCTATCTATCTATCTATCTATCTATCTATCTATCTATCTATCTATATATCTATTTATCTATTTATCTATCTATCTATCTATCTATCTATCTATCTATCTATCTATCTATCTATCTATCTATCTATCTATCTATCTATCCATCTATCTATCTATCTATCTATCTATCTATCTATCTATCTATCTATCTATCTATCTATCTATCTATCTATCTATCTATCTATCTGTCTATCTATCTCATTTATCTACTTACCTATGAAGAATACAGTGAAAGTGAACCACACTAGATTCTTTCTTTCTTTTTTAAAACAAAGTGAAAATTTTCTCCCCGATTTTCATTAAGAGCAAACTGAATAAAATAATGAATTGTGCAATTAACAAAAAATTGAATAATTTGCAATAGAGTGAAAAGATTTGAAAAACTTACAATAATTGAAACACTTTAGCTATTTGTTTAATATTTAAAATCTCTTAATTATTCGTTGATTTAATATTAAGAAACAAAGTAGTGTTGTTTCCATACACATCGAACTTAAAATATACAATAAATAAATGAAATTCTATAGAATTTATTACTAAATTAAATAATACTTCATAGAAGAAAAAAAGTCAAAACAGAAAACAAATGTAAAGCAGTTGAACTGTTAATAAATTTTTCTTTTGATGTTTTGACACATTTAAAGAATACTTAGGAAAGTAAAAATTATATTAAATATATAACATCAGTTATAGTTATGTACTTGTTAAGGCAATGTAATTGGTATGTTGGTAAGTATATATGTATAAATAAATAAAAGCAATTGTCGTAAGTAAGTTTAAAGAAATTAACTAATAATCAGCTAAATCGAAATCCTCATTATCCAATTCGTCAAGTTGCATACTCTGGAAATCCACTTTGTAACGTAAAATACCTAAAGAAGAGAAGATTTTTTAATAAAAAGAAATAAAAAGAAAAAATTGCATTGTATTAAACCGAAGTCCTTTGTTTTTTAAGCAAATAATCAATTAAGTAAGTTTAGTATTTCAATTCAATTCAATTTTTTTATTACTCATTTTTTTGGTTTGTTAATCATACTACGTGGTTAGCAGTTTGTAAATTTTCGAAAAGTTAAATATTTAAAACTAAAAATTACACACATTTATTTTAATTTTTTAAAGTAAAGAATGTTTAAGAAATTGTTACAAAAACTACAATCACTAGCATATATAACTAGGAATTTGTTATTAAAAAAACTACTAGCCACCATATATTTACGTTTTTTTTTATAGGGTTTAAATATATATAGTAATGACAATTGTTAAAGTATTTTCTTTTTTCCTTCAAATCGTTTTCAATTATTATTCTTTTTTTTGTTAATTTTTAATGTGAGATGAACAAGCTGCTTCTTGGTTTGGTTTTCAGTTACATTTCTTGAAATATGAAAAATGCTGGAAAAAATATATATAATGTATATAATTGTATGATAATAACAAATTTAATAATCATCAAGATCAACATCCTCCAAAGGTTCATCAGCTTGTAGGGACTGAAAATCAACTTTATAGCGTAAAATACCTTTTGTTTTTTTGTTATAAAAGGAAAACACACACACACAGATTTAAGGAAAATAAAGCCATAATTTAGTTTTAATAACAATAAGCATTAAAATAAAATATAATAAGGGGAAGAAACAGAGAGTAAAGAAAAGAAAGTAAATTTAAAGCATAATTTAGTTTTATTTAATTAAATATTACTTTTAAACTAGCCTACAAATGTTAAAGGAAAAACTTTAAATAAACTTACCGCCAATGCCACCAAAGCCTCTTACAAATTGACTGCCCTCTTGAGATTTGTCAGTGATTATTTCGAGAGTGGCACCAAACATTTTATAATTGTTCGCCAGCCATTCCAGCAAAGGCTGAGATTCAATTAATTCCATTTCTACACCAGTCTAAAAAGAAAACCAAACGTTACAAAATATTCCATAAAAAATGGTTTGAATGATCTCTCTCTCTCTCTCTGATACCTCTTTATCAGTAAAATGTGATTTATCCTTTTCCTGTTCCGGCGTTAAATGCAATACCGTGGTTGATGTTGAATTGGCATGATTTTTCAAAACATAACGTTGTATATCCAAATTTTCCCAACATATTAAAGTCTCCACTGAGCCCAATTCTAAGGCGCGTAAAGTGTCCTCAACACCAAAACAATATTTGCCAGTGTCCTGAAACAAAGTTTTCCCCAACACCATAGAGATTTTCTTTACAAATTGTTTATGTCCAACAAACCTGAGAAATCTCATCAAAATAGCGACCTATAAGTTTCTTTTCCTGAATAAATTTAACATTCTGTAAGGATTCGGCAGCCAATTCAATAGCCTGATTAAAACCATTCTCACCGCCATAAGAAACATCTACCAATTTAATGACTTTTGATTGTAGACGCTAAAATGAAGAGAATAATAACTATTAGGAGGAGGTGGTTGAACAAATACAACCTACCGGATCAAACATATCAGATTGACTGAGTTCCGTTTTAAAATCTGCACTACCCGCCAGTATAAGGCCCGCTATGTTGGGTTTATCATTTGTTATAAACAATTGAGTGGCTACTTCGGCTACCTTACGCACATAGTTGTGACGTTTCTCCATACGTAGACGTGCAAAACGCAGGGCTGATTGACCACCACGACCATGTTTTTTCGGCAGATCAACGGTAAATTTGTGCAAAACTTCACGGGTGTTGCCTTGTAGGGTGCCAAATAGTGCACCATTACCGTCCATAACAATAAAACCGAATTTATTGTCATCGGCCAAAAGGGCGGTCAGTGCTTCAGTGTGAAATTTATTGTCACACAAATACAACGAGGTATTTATGGGTTTAAAGGGTTCAAAATCGATATTAACCTTTTTCTCTTTACCCTCTTCGGTGACAATAGTACCGCAGTAGATGACCAAACCATTGGGAGGCACTATTAAGTAGAAACATTTTAAGTTCACTTTATGCGAATACAAACAGCTTAGGAAATAAATAAGTACCTTTGGTATACAGTTTAAGTCTATGTTGGACCGAGGTGATGGCACCCAAGACAGAGAGACGATTAACACGTGATTTAATGTTGGAGGCGGTGCCAAATTCATCCGCCAACATTTTACTAACTCTGGATATTTGATCCTTGGGTGGAATAATTAAAGAAATCATGCTAGTGCCATTGCTAAAGAAAACAAACACCCAAAATGAACATTTTTTTAATAATTAATAACATATGGCAAATTCTAACCTTTTTCAGTTTATGTTTAACTTATTGCACAATTGTATTTGACCACTTACCCACGAGCCATTTCCAGACTTTTGATTAATTTCTTTATTTTCCATATTTCCACATTGCGATCTGCTGACGTTTCTTCTCCAGACATGTTTTAAGACACCTTTTTTTTTGTCACACTACCCACGTCCAATAAATTAGATTAAAACTTGAATAACTTTCTCTACCACCTTCTGGCACAAACAAATAATGGCCCCCTTGCGTCTGCCTGGTGGTGTTTTTCCCAAGTCTTTGTTAAAAATTTATAATTTTTCCTTTTTTTCTTGCACTCCAATGTTGGCTATTTGTGTTTTAATTTTTTATACTTATTCGTTGTCTGACGTCCTTCTACTAAGAAAAAAAAAACGTGAAAAAAAGAATACCATGAACTATATTGTTGGAAAAAGGCGCAGGTCATCATTGTTGTATGTATATGTTGCAAATTGTGTGTAAAATTTTTAAAAGCTTTTATGTTTTTTGTTTGCTTTAATTTCTTCTTTAATTACAATTTATTGTTATTTTTTTCATAAATTCCCACTTAAATACTTACTTTTAATGGCAGCCTTTTAAAAAAGGCTTATTTTTTTGCAAATCTCAAGGATTTTTTCACTATTTTTAATACATTACTTAAAGGATAAACAAATGAATCAGCCAGAGTATGAAAAACACTGAGCGAAAGAACTGAAAGAAGAAAAAAACTTCTTTGACAAATAAGTTGGCAAGGCGTGTAGGCGTGTAGTATATTAAATGAAATGTCAACGAATAGCAAGGAAATATAAACAACAAAGAAAAATTTAACGGTTTTTGTTTGTATTCTAGATGTAAAATTAAAGTTGCCACATGTATTTTTTATATTTAAACGGCTAATTTGAAATTTTCTCCAAAAAATAATTTCAAACAAAAAAGGTAATAGGTTTATATAAATTTTAATTCAAAAACTATATATTTGCATGGTAATATGTGAATAAATATTAGACATGTCAACGTTTAACTATATTTCTTTGTATTTCAAGTAAAATACAAGTATGAATTTACAGTCGGACATTGCTGACACCAGTCAGTATGTTAAAATTGTGGATTTTTTATATAAAGCATTTAATTTGTTTTATTGTGAAATTTTTTACTTATTTTTGACAAAAAAGAGATTTTCTACAAGAGGGCTCTTGGGGGAGAAGTGGTAAATATGGTCCTATCCTTATTATTTCTTTGGATTAAGTCAAACGATCTTATTTCTTTGGACTAAGTCAAGAGTTATATACATTTAAATAAAAAAATACTATGGCCTAAGAGTCCAAAATTTCTCAAATCGCAGAGTCGATATCAATTTATAGTTTTTCATTTTAGAGGGTCGTTTACGTTCTTAAGTATTTTGTAATGGTTTTCGATTACCCAGGCTTTGGCCAAAAAATCGCATTTTTGAAAATTTTCAATTTTCTTTTTTTTTGGAAATTTTGTCAAATTTTACATTCTCAATGAAAAAGTATATATAACTGTGATTTTTAGTTAAAAAAGTACTCTTAAATAAACTTTTATTTAAAATTTTAAGAATTCAACAAAAAAATCTATTTTTCTTCAAATTGCTAAAAAATTTATAAATATTTGAAAAGTAGACTTAATTTTCAATCCATTGATCTATTAATCGTCTATTTTGTTCTTTTTAAATGCAAACAAATTATGAAAAAGTTACCACTTCCGATACAAACTTTGTAAATGATGCAAAATAAAGTTGCTACATCTTTTTCGCTGCAATGTTTATTCAAATCAATGAATTTGCTGTATTTTTTTGCGGCAACTTATGACGCCGCTGTCCGGTAGTATGATGACTTTTTGCGCCAAAAAGGTTTTCAGTGTATTTTTAATGGCGTGTTGTATGACAACCCCGTAGGTTTTCTATACCTTCTTCATACCTTCATACTTTCATACACTTCAAACTCGAATACAACCCTGATAACCCAGTGCTTCCAAGTATTTGACACAAAACAACCAACTGAGTGCAACATTTTGCGGCGTTTGCTAAAAAAATATAAGAGATAAAGTGTAAACAATTATTTTGCTAAAAAATTATAATAAAAAATAATAAATAAAAAGCATTTAAAAATATTAATAAGAAAAAACAAAGAAAAATAAAATGCCTCCCAAAAAAGCCACCACAAGCAAAAAACAACAAACAAAATTAGCAGCATCTGTAGCAGACGCCGCTAAATTGACCAATAATGATGGCGAAAAAACGAAAATTGAAGATTTATCAACTGAAGCCGAAAATTTGCCCAACGGTTCCGCATTGCAGGAAGAGGACAGTATTAAGGATAAAACAAAACCCAAGGCCACAAAACGCGCTAGTGGTCGAGCAAAAAATGTTGCCAACGAGTTGGAAACAGAAGCTCCTGCAGCTGCTGCTGTTAAGAAGCCTTCTGCAAAGGGAAGAGGAGGTAAAAAGAAAACGAATGAAAATGAGGTTATAGAGAATGAAATAGATGCTGCAAGCGTAAGACAAGAAGCTGAAGAAGAAACATCAGCAAATAATGAGGTAGAACAAGAACAGGATGTAGCAAAGAAGCCGAAGGGAAGAGGTGGTGGTGGTGGTAAAAAGACTGAAACAAAAGCTAAGAAAACAGCTAAATCGAAGGAGCCGAAACAAGCGGAAAGTGTACAGGAAGATGAGGCCAGCACTCAAGCAGAAGAAGTTGAAAAACCCGAAAAGAAAACCAAGACTAAGAGCACAAATAAGAAAAAGAAACTGGAGGAAGAAGTTGAAGTAAAGCAAGAAATAGAGGAAGAGGTGGCGTTGGAAAAAGTTGAAAAAGGTAATTGTTCAAAAGAATTTTTAATATAATTTAGTGGAGTAAACGTCCTGAATTTTTAAAAAGAATGGTTTAATAGCAAAATTATAAAAAAATTTTAATTTTTTTTATAAAAACCTTTTAGCTTCTAAAAAATCTTCCCGGAGTTCTAAAAAAACCGAAGACTTAGCGGCTGATAGTGAACCTCCAAAGAAAAAAGGAAGAGGAAGTAATAAAAAAGAAAGTGTAGCCCAGAAAGAAGAGGAGGGAAAGACAGAGGCAGAGGTTGAAGTTAAGCCAGAGAGTAAAGAGAAGAAATCGACAAAACGAGGACGAGGCGGAGCCTCTAAAACGGTGATTAAAGCCGAAGATGAAGAAACCCCTGCAGCCAATGGTGAAACAGAGGAAGTGCTACCAAAAAGTAAATAATATTTTTATAAAATAAATATACATTTGGTTTCTAAATTAAATATTTTAATGCAGAACGCTCTCGCAAGGCTGCCAGTGTGGAGAAAGAAATTGTTACAGAAAAACCTAAAAGAGGACGTGCTAAGAAAGCGGATAAATTGGAAAAGTTGACAGAAGAGCCCGCCTCTAAAGAGGAACATGAAATTTCAAATGGACAAGTTAAACAGGAGAAGATGGTAGAAGAAGAAGGTAAGTTCATCAACATTTAATATAAAATGGATAGATAGATAGATAGATAGATAGATAGATAGATAGATAGATAGATAGATAGATAGATAGATAGATAGATAGATAGATAGATAGATAGATAGATAGATAGATAGATAGATAGATAGATAGATAGATAGATAGATAGATAGATAGATAGATAGATAGATAGATAGATAGATAGATAAATAGATAGATAAATAGATAGATAGCAAGATATACATATGGGAAGTGTTCATTATTTATATCAAATGGTTTTCTTGTTCGTTGGAGTTTTTACTCATTTCGAATAAATTGCGTTAATTTTCCACTTGAGTCTTTTTGAAACTGGTTTATAAAACATTATCTGCTTGTATAACCTTGTGTACAAATTATTTGATTTGAAATAAAAAATATAATTGCCTTCCAATTCTGAGCATTTAATGTTTCAGTTTTTTTTCGATTTATCAAAATCATGACCTATGGTACAAGTAATTGCAATATTGCCTAAACCACCAAAATATCCTCTACAAAAATACCACTAAACTTTTTACAGAATCCCCTAGTAACAGCAATAGTAACGCAGAAACACCGGCAGAGACTACAGCTCCAGCAGCAGCAACTACAAAAGCTCGAGGTGGTCGCAAACGTGCCGCAACGTCAGCTAACAAGAAAAAACCGACGAAACCGGCTGCAGATGATGATAATAATGTAGACGACGAGGATGTGGATAATACCGAATTGGAAGACGATGCGGTGGACGGTTCGAAATGTAAGTTAGATATGACGTGCGGCACGCAACTGAAAAAACTATTATTTTCCTGTTTTACAGCTTCTAAAACGAAAAAGAGCAAAACGGACTCGACGTCGGCACCACTAAATGCCACCGAAACAAAATATGTTAAAGAAGATTTCGATTTACCACCACCAAACGAAGGACAAACGGTAGAAGAGCCTCGTTTTAATTTGAAAATTTCCAGCTGGAATGTGGCTGGTTTAAGATCGTGGCTCAAGAAGGAGGGCTTAAAATATTTGGAATATGAAGAACCCGATATATTTTGTATGCAAGAAACTAAATGCACAACAGATCAATTGCCGGAAGAAGTGGTACGCATACCCGGCTATCATCCCTATTGGTTGTGTATGCCGGGTGGTTATGCGGGTGTAGCAATTTATTCCAAAATCATGCCCATTAATGTGGAGTATGGCATTGGTAATAAGGAATTTGATGATTGTGGTAGAATCATTACGGCCGAATATGAAAAGTTCTTTTTGATTAATGTTTATGTACCCAATTCGGGTAGAAAACTGGTTAATTTAGAGGCACGCATGCGTTGGGAGAAGCTATTTCAGGAGTTTGTACAAAAACTCGATAGCCGCAAGCCGGTGGTTATATGTGGTGATATGAATGTATCACATCAAGAGCATGATTTGGCAAATCCCAAAACTAATACACGTAATGCTGGCTTCACCAAGGAGGAAAGAGATAAAATGACTGAACTTTTAGCTCTCGGTTATGTCGATACCTTTAGACATTTATATCCGGATAAGAAAGGAGCCTATACCTTTTGGACTTATATGGGTAATGCTCGGGCTCGTAATGTGGGCTGGCGTTTGGATTATTTTATTGTCTCAGAACGTTTTCTTAAACGTGTCGTTGATAATTGTATACGTAGTCAGTGTAAGGGTAGTGATCATTGTCCCATTACTTTATTTTTGAAATTGTAATTTGTAACTTACACAAGTATTGAAGAAAAAAAAAAACATAAATGTTTAGTGTTGTATTTTTGGCAAAAAACAAAAACAAATTACAGATATTTTTTAAGCGAAAAAACATCTTGTTTAATTTTAATTCCTAATTTTTTAAAATTTGTGAAAATTTTTCTTTTATAAATTCATCACAAATTTTAAAAATATCTTTTTTATAATTTGTTTAAGTTTATCTTTATTTCTTCTTTTTTACAGTTTATTTAAACTATTAAATTATTTTTTTAATTCTCGTTTATTCTCTTAAGTATTTACGTTTTGTATTCGTTTGTGTTTTCTTTTAAATGGAAATCCACATTCCGTTTTAATACATTTCAGTTTTCTAATCTGTATATTAGTATTTAAAAAGTAGTATTTTATCGAAAAATAAAAAGATAATAAAAAAACCGTAAATATTAATATAATTTTTACATTTTCAGCTACAGTTTAAAAACAAATTCAAATCTGTATTTAATTTCATTGAAATTTTAAAATCCAAATAGTTTATATTCTACACGATTATTGCATTAATTTATTGCTCTGCTTTTGCAATTGCTCTAGAAAATCAATTTCCACCAAGCGCCTTAAAATAGGCTTTAATTTTCACAATTCCTATAAATTTAGCGCCATCTATTGTTCGCACCAACCTCATTTCATTTTTACAAATTTCCAATTTTACCGGGTGGCATCACAGGCTTAAATTTCGCATCACACTAAAGTTAACAATCTGGTAGCACTGGTTAAATTGACAGAAAATTCGGGTGTTGCCAGATCGTTTGCCATAGTGTGGTCGAAAAATTGTGCCTGTGCTGCCACCCGAGGAAATTCAATTTTTGCAAAACAGATACGAGATCAATGCGTACAATAGATGGCGCTAAATCTATAAAAATTTCGAAAATTTAAGCATACTTTAAGGCGCTTGTTTTAAATTATTTTCAACGGCTATTGCACGGACAGAGCAATGAATTAATGCATTAAACGACTAGAATTCAAAACTACAACATATAAAAAATAGATTATACAGTTACTAGACTAGACCATAGACTAGCCTATAGACTAGACTATAGACTAGCCTATAGACTAGACTATAGACTAAATTATTGAATAGATTATAGACTAGACTATAGAATAGACTATAGACTAGACTATAGACTAGACTATAGACTAGACTATAGACTGGACTATAGACTAGACTATAGACTAGACTATAGACTAGACCGTAGACTAGACTATAAACTAGACTATACTATAGACTAGACTATAGACTAGACTATAGAAAAGACTATAGAAAAGACTTTAAACTAGACTATAATCTAGACTAAAGACTAGACTATAAACTAGACTACAGACTAGACTATAGACTAGACTATAGACTAGACTATAGACTAGACTATAGACTAGACTATAGACTAGACTATAGACTAGACTATAGACTAGACTATAGACTAGACTACAGACTAGACTATAGACTAGATTATAGACTAGACTATAGACTAGACTATAGACTAGACTATAGACTAGACTATAGACTAGACTATAGACTAGACTATAGACTAGACTATAGACTAGACTATAGACTAGACTATAGACTAGACTATATACTAGACTATAGACTAGACTATAGACTAGACTACAGACTAGACTATATACTACACTATAGACTAGAATATAGACTATAGAATAGACTATAGACTACAATAAAGACTATAGACTAGACTAGAATATAGACTAGACTATACACTAGACTATAGACTAGACTATAGACTAGACTATAAACTAGACTATAGACTAGACTATAGACTAAACGATAGAGTAGACTATAGACTAGACTATATACTAGACTATAGAATAGACTATAGACTAGATTATAGACTAGACTTTAGACAAGACTATAGACTAGACTATATAATAGACTATAGACTAGACTATATACTACACTATAGACTAGAATATAGGCTAGACTAGAATATAGGCTAGTCTAGACTAGAGCTGAATTAGTTTCTAATTACATAAGATAGCTGAATATATGTTGTACATTTGGTTTTTGCAATTCTAGCTAAACTAGTCTTAATTATAATAATGTATCTTTAATATAAATTACATTTTTTTGACATTCAGCTAGCTGAATTAGTTCCTAATTATATTATGAATGTTAATTTGAAATAATATTATAAAAATTGGTTTTATTTTATTATTCAGCTAGCTAAATTAGAATTTTAAGAAAAAAAAAAAAAAAACATTTTCAATTTAAATTTTCTGTTTGTAAATTCGTCCAAACCAAATTATTTAATAAATATTTCAATTGTTTCTTACAAATTATATACAATTATTACAAAATTTTTGTTTAAGAAAAATTTGCTTAAAACTAATTTAAAAAAACTTAAATTTATATAAAAAATATTATTTAAAAAATATTTAAATCTATACACAATTACATATATAAAAAAATCACTGGTTGAGGTTATGTTTCAAAAAAATTTATCACAATTACTGTTTTAATTACTTTCCAGGGAAGGTTGTTGTTGGCTTAGAGTCTTTCCTTACTGGCTGGATTTCTTTTTCTTTACAGACTGGCCTATTGTCCCATTAGGTTGTACAAATTTAGATTGGCTTGTCGTTTCAAAATCTCACCCATACAGAGAGCGGCACGTTGTTTTTGTAAAATTAAGGCAAAAGTTTGGGGATTGAATTGATAGTGTTGACGATAATTGGGATTAAAGAATATAGGTGAGGGCTGTATGAAATGGGGATTGTATGAACCATACGCTATAGGTGGTGAGGGAGAAGGTGTTGGTGGTATGGCACAGGAAGCAAATCTTTTAAATTCCATAGGATTTTCTTCTTTTTCTTCCAAATCCGTTTGTACTTCAGAATATTTTCTTTTACGTGATGGAGTGTTATCGGGCAAAGCATAAGGCCTAAAGAGATCGTTGGTGTTTCTTTTAGTAGCCAAAGTAGAGTTGGTGTTTTGTGAAACTTCATTGGTAGTAACAGCTTCTTTTGGTGAATCGCTGGAGTTCAAAAGTTTGCCGGAACGTGTACCAAACTTCTTGTGAGCATAGTTGCGCTTTCCTTGGAACTTTTTGTGTGTATATTTATCAGTGTTTTGTGTATTTATATCCAAAGTTTGTGCTGGAGCCATTTTTATTAATTATATTCTGAATTATTAATTCACTTAACATTTTCACGGTTTTTTTAAACTTTTCTTCTTAAGAGTTTCTTTTTTAATAATGATCTTTACTCATTGATGTCTTAAATGAATCTGTTGCGTTTTTCCAGATGATCACAGATTTTATACAACAAATCACCCTTTCGCTTAGTGACCTGTGTTCCCCCTCCCCTGCCCAGGTAGCAGAGTTTAGGGTCATACATATTCACAAACAGGTCGTTTGTCCCATCAATAAAAATTATCATTAACCGTAAAATTTATGACACCTTTTGTACCAAAGTGTTCGTACAGGTTGTATAATTTTGCCTGTATTCTATGGATTGTTGGGAAATGCTCTAGTTGATTCTGAAAATAAGAAAATTTCTTAACAATTTTAGGTCATAAACATGTTTGGGTATAATTATCAAACAAAAAGGGATTTTTTCCTATTCTATGATCATTACACGAAATGTGTCATCTTGTCATGTTTTCTTTGGGTATTATATTACGATTACCTGCTGACTCAGGCTATTGTTTGAAGTGTTTTGTATGGACAGTACTATAGTTGTTCATTTACCTAAGAAGCGAACAATCGATCGACCGACCCAAGAAGGAGGTACCAACAAGAAAATAAAGGTTGTATGTATACAAAGGAAACCAATTAATTTTTCATTTAGTTGTGTGCTCTCTTAATCCGCTTTTACGCTTTTAAGTACGATCATTCGTAAGATCACTTTTAGAAAAACACACCTCAATTAAGCATTAAAAATGGAAATTTAATATCAATGATTTTTCCCCCATTTTAACATTTAAAAAAACTAATTTAAATGGGAAATTTATGTTAATGTTAATCTCTATACAAGTCTTCCAAAGTTCTTAAATATTATTCATTCTTACATTTTAAAGATCTTTCCGGGTTTTTTCTTTAATAGTTTTTTTTTTTTTCAAAAATATTAGTTTCTTAAAAAAATCTTTTATATTTTTCTTATTTGCTTTAGTTTTCTTTTCTATGCTTTAAATATTCTTTCGTTGCTTGATTTTTGTTCTTAAATAATCGGTTACTTAGGTCATTCACTCATAATTGATTGCCAAATATTGATCAAGTATTAGTAGGGTGATCTTCATTTGTGTAATAAGCATCGTTTTTGCTTGAATAAAAAAATATATAATTTTATTCAGAAATTAATTTGGAAGAGAGTTCTGAAACACAACTATTCCAAACATTGAGGTCAAATCAGAGTAGAGAGGTCAGAATGCCCTAGACATAAGGAAATCTTGTATCTTGCAAGTGTTGTTCTGATTGCCGTCCTCCTCACACAGTGATGTGGGGGGAAAACTTTAAACTGACTTTATACATAAAGCTATTGCTGGGTTTACAATCTTTGAAAGATGGGAAAAACATTCGGTTCATTTATATAACTAACGCTGGGTTGAGTAGTCGGGAGTGGAGTTCCAATGCAAGTGTTGTTGTGATCGCCGTCGTTACACAACGATGTGGGAAAAGTCTTTCGGTTCATACAACAATCATACAGATTTTGAACGGGTATGAGACTCGATTCGTTCGGGAGTGAAGATCCTATGCAAGTGTTTATCGCCGTCCTCGCTCAATGAACTGGCGAAAACGATTTCCTTCAAACAGATAGATAGATAGAATGACAGAATGATAGATAGATAGATAGATAGATAGATAGATAGATAGATAGATAGATAGATAGATATATAGATAGATAGATAGATAGATAGATAGATAGATAGATAGATAGATAGATAGATAGATAGATAGATAGATAGATAGATAGATAGATAGAAAGATAGATAGATAGATAGATAGATAGATAGATAGATAGATAGATAGATAGATAGATAGATAGATAGATAGATAGATAGATAGATAGATAGCAAAGATTCTATGTAAGCATTGATCTGCTTGTCTGAAATGTATAGTCGACATCCGGTGATCATAAGCATAAAGTTCCAAACCATTAGTTTGTAAAGTGAAAGAACAGAATATATTCTAAAGAAAAGCAACCTTAACAAAGATAAATAGGAAGTCGATTTCCATCATCTAGGCGAATGTCCTGTCAATAGTAATAGATTTAACTCTAAATCCTCAGATGTTAAAAACAATATTATCATCTCCACAACCAACAAGAATGAAAGAGAGCGAATGACATAGAGAAAAAAGTTAAAAATGATAAAAAGTCTCCACTTTATTTCAATGATCGCGAAGTTTTCTTTTGTGAAGAAAAAGAAAACTTTTCCAAAAAAGAAAACTTAAAAAAACTGTAAATTATGTTATAACTATTGACGTCTTTGATCATAATTTACATAATTAACAAATGAGTTTTTATTCTAATTGTACATAAACGATCGCGAATGAGTTAAGAGAATCGATAGTGATTAAAAATAGGGTTTAAATTGTGCATAGATTTTAATCACAATTTGAAATCAATTGCCGTTGTTTTCTAAAAGTGAATGTAATTTAACGATCACCGATTTCTTCTCGAGGATCAGTAGCGATTCCAATTGATGTTTAATCGACTGTTAATTATGTTATAACTATAAAGCGAATTGTACATAAAAGATTGTGAATGAGTTTAGACGATTAATAGATAATAAAGTGATTTTCAGATTTACACACAATTTGAAATCAATTATTGTTATATTTTAGAAGAGTTCCATTTTAACGATCGCGGATTTTTTCTGGAGGATGGCTACTGACATTTCAATTAATCTTCAATCGACTGTCTAATATGTTATAACTATAAAGCGAATGGTTGTTCTGTTGTGTATTTGTTTGAATCATAATTTGGCATTAATTGTGTTCCTATTCTAACTGTAATTTTATATAAATGATCGCGAATAAGTTTCGAAGATCGCTTGTGATTGTGAAAGAGCTTCAATCAGCTGAATATAATGATTGCTCCATTATGTCTACGTTTAAGTGATAATTTAGTATGAATTATGCTTCTATTCTAATGATAATTGTATACAAATGATCGCGAATAAGTTTCGTAGATCGCGAATGATTTCAAATGAGCTTTAATCAAATGTATATAAATATAAAGCGGATAATTTAGCCTCAATTGTGTTTCTATTAATATATAACTGTGATTGTATATAACTGATCGTGATTAAGTTTCGAAGATCGATAGTGATTTCGAATGAGCTTCAATCTACAGTATATAACCATTAAGTGAATGGTTGTTCTAATGTGTCTCCGTTTAAGTCATAATTTAGCATCAATTGTGTTTCTATTAAGATTTAACGGTGATTGTATATATATGATCGCGAATAAGTTCTGAAGATCGATAGTAATTTCAAATGAGCTTTAATCAACTATAAAGCGAATGGTTTTTATAATATGTCTCCGTTTATGTCATAATTTAGCATGAATTATGCTTTATTTCTAACGATAATTGCATACAAATGATCGCGAATAGGTTGTGAAGATCAAAAGTGATTTCAAATGTTCTTTAATCAAATGTATATTGTGCCTCCGTTTAAGTCATAATTTAGCATCAATTGTGCTTCAATTCTACATAAACGATCGCGAATAAGTTTCGAAGATGGATAGTGATTTCCAATGAGCTTTAATTTAATTGTTCTGTCGTGTCTTCGTTTAAGTCATAACTTCTGCAATTGTATATAAACGATCGCGAATAAGTTCTGAAGATCGATAATGATTTCAAATGAGCTTCTATCAACTGTTTTTAACTTAATGTTTCTTCGTTTAGGTGATAATTTAGCATCAATTGTGTTTCTATTAAGATTTAACTTTGATTGTATATAAACGATCGCGAATAAGTTTTGAAGATCGATAGTGATTTCAAATGAGTTACTTGTGCACTTAAAAATAATTCAAATACACGTCTTTAACGTCCTCTTTTAAAATCATTTTAACTCCTAAACAGTTTCATTTAATTGAGAGCAGTTGATCATCAACATCTCAAATCATCTCAAAGATTTTGCCTTAAGAAAATAATGATTGTATTTTAATTAGAATTCAACAAATGTTTCTATTCATTAATATGATCTTTTGTTAATTCCTAAAACAATGTGTAAAAGAAAGATCATTAATCAAACGATCACTTATTGCACGATCACTTTTTGATCCTATTTAAATAAACTACTGTATTTTTTCCATTCTTTCTTAAATGCTTTCGCAAGTCATTATCTTAGAAAACAAATGAAAAACACTCGTTGATATTCATTCATTAATTTCTAAGGATTACTAATAATAAACCTATGCTTTTGCTTAGACCTTATTTTTTTCCTTTAAGGGATTAGTATTGTTCTACTAAAGACAGGGAATTCCCTTTTTACCTAGAATTAATATCTTTTTACCTGTAACTTTTGAAAATAAAACATTAGTTACATGTAGTACTACAAGTAAACAATAAAAGGATCGTTTTCTGCACCTTTCTCGAGAACATGATTATAAAATAACAATTTGCAAATTGTAAAGAAAGAATATTTTAAAAATGAAAAACACCTTTATGACCAAATGTTTACATTCGAACAATCTGTTAAACAAATGTGTTTTTTCTTAAGAAACTCAAATCGAACCGATCTTTCTATTGAATCTTTATTGCACTGGCGCTTAATGACAAAGTTATTTCTTGTAACGTACAACAGTTTTACAAATCTTTTTGGATTTATTTTTAAGAACTCCTTATTTTATTTAGTTCTATAGAATATAGCACGTTTTTCCATTTCGTAGAAATTTTTGACAACAAGGACGTTTAAGGACGAAGTAGTTTTTTTATTACACAATTCGTTACAGGATATAGATTTGTGGTTTGGAAATAATCTCTAAAGGACAAAGTTAATTAGGAGCATAAACAAACTGCTCGAACTGTTTGTATGATGCCAAGGAAGAAAGACTGAAAACAAAATGGCGGATTTGGGAAAATCCCTAAAACACATTAATATATAAAACTGATTTTCAATGTTTACTCAGTTGGCCACTTATTAAGGATTTGCAGGAAATTTAAGGTTATTCAAATAACAACCAATTCTAGATAAAAAAATCAAAGATTTGCACGATCATTAAGGATCTACAGATAATTTTCTGATTTTTTCCGATTTAAGATAATACATTGAGATGAGAACTAGAACTGAATGACAATGAAAAAGGTTATTTATTAATCCCTAGAGATTAATGTATGAATACAATCAAGATTCTAGTAGAAAGAAAATGCGAATACTAACTGATCGTTTGATTAATGATCTATCCTCGTTTAATGAAATAACAAAAAAGTTTTCTTTATGTAGAAAATGAGACATTTGTTACATTATAATTAAAATACAATCATTATTTCTTCAAGGCAAAATTTTAAAGCTGATATTCATTAGGTATTCTTTAACGAATATCAATTTGTTGCTTTTTAACCGATGCTCTAAACTCAACTAATTAGAGCAGTTTACAGATAAACTAAAATTAGGGGAGGTTTAAAACTGTTGTACACAAGCGAATGAGTCACTATTCAAATTAACTTAATAGTTCCTATTGATTTCCAGAATTTCATCAATTAAATTTAAGAATGTTTCTGTTCTAGTTCATTTTAGATTCAGTTTTGATTCTGTTCGCTAGAAAAGTACTGTTGTTATATTTCTGTTTCACTTTTGTTCTAGTTCTATTCTAATTTAGTTCTATATTAGTTCTAGTTCTGTTCTAGTGCTGTTTTAGTTCTGTTCAAGTTTGAGTTAAGTTTAAACCAGTTTATGTTCGAATTCAGTTTCTGTGCTGGTGAGGATCTACTTTAGTTTTAGTTCTAATACAGTTCTGTTCTGTTTTAGTTGTGTTTTAGTTCTGTTCTAGTTTTGTTCTAGTTCTGTTCTAGTTCTGTTTTAGCTCTGTTCTAGTTGTGTTCTAGTCGTGTTCTAGTCGTGTTTTAATTCTGTTCTGTCTGTTCTAGTTGTGTTCTAGCTGTGTTCTAGTTCTGTTATAGTTCTGTTCTAGTTCTGTTCTAGTTCTGTTCTAGTTCTGTTCTAGTTCTGTTCTAGTTCTGTTCTAGTTCTGTTCTAGTTCTGTTCTA
>NC_060950.1:63801366-63819553 GCF_022045245.1 Lucilia cuprina | reverse complement strand
TCTAGTTCTGTTCTAGTTCTGTTCTAGTTCTGTTCTAGTTCTGTTCTAGTTCTGTTCTAGTTCTGTTCTAGTTCTGTTCTAGTTCTGTTCTAGTTTTGTTCTAGTTGTATTCTTGTTCTGTTCTAGTTCTGTTCTAGTTTTGTTTTAGTTGTATTCTTGTTCTATTCTAGTTCTGTTCTAGTTCTGTTCTAGTTCTGTTCTTGTTCTGTTCTAGTCCTGTTCTAGTTCTGTTCTAGTTCTGTTCTAGTTCTGTTCTAGTTCTGTTCTAGTTCTGTTCTAGTTCTGTTCTAGTTCTGTTCTAGTTCTGTTCTAGTTCTGTTCTAGTTCTGTTCTAGTTCTGTTCTAGTTCTGTTCTAGTTCTATTCTAGCTCTGTTCTAGTTCTGTTCTAGTTCAGTTCTAGTCCTGTTCTAGTACTGTTTTAGTTCTGTTTTAAATCTTTTATAGTTCTATTCTAGCTCTGTTATAGTTCTCTCTTTTAGTCTTGCTTAGTTTTTTTCTAACGCTTTTCTAGTTCTAATTTTGTTTTGTTCTGTTTTACTTCTGTTCTAGTTATGTTCTGCTTTAGTTCAAAAGACTTCTCGATTACTCTATTTACTTAAAATATCATAAATTACAGCTTACAAAAGTTGTTACAAATTCTTCTCAAAATGCAGACAACAAATACTCTTCAAAATTCCAAGAACGCTTTTTAATCTCTTGCGTAATCCCCTGCAACAACTTGACCCAAAGAAAGATCAATGTCATCAATTTTCAAAAAAAAAGTCAATTTCAATAACAAAATTTACGAACACAATATGTTTTATTCACTACTTTCACCTGCTATTGAAACGCCCCTCAATTGATACGAATGATTAAAAAAATACAATAAATTATAGTAAATGATTAAAAAGTTATAATAGAGGGAAGACTATAGACAAATGTAACATATTGTGAGAAAAAGTGATAAGAGGGGATGGTCTCGTCATGACATTATAGAAGAGTATAAAAATCAAAAAACTGTGCAACTCAGCAGGGTGCAGGATAAGTGGAAACAATAGAAGATTTTTAAAAATAAAAATATAATTGTTTTGAAATGGTTGTTAAAGTGAAATGTGTTTTTTTTTTTTTTGAAAATTTAAAAACTAAATGAAAAATTAATTAGTTTTCATGCCTAAAAACAATATATATCCTGGAGAGTGAAACAATAGAAAAGGAATGTTTATAGAGAATGACATTGAAAAAGGTTGTCTAGAATAGACAGAATGCAGAAACAGAATGAAGGCGTTTAGCGAAAGAGGAATAATTTATGAAAACTTGGAAAGAGATTTTCTCCAATTGGCTTTACCTGGACAAGAAAAAACATAGAAAAAGGATGGAATCGATCGTTATATGAAACGGCCAGTGCGATGGTTCTACCTTATTTGAAAGTGATTTTTTGAATCATTTCCTTTCTAAAGCTGAATCTTTAAAATGTTTAATCGCCTGTCGCTTCTATTCTGGCTTCGCTTTAATAACAGTTAGGTAATAAAACAAACAATTAAATCCCAAATTCTCGGCATTACTCCTTTGTAAGACCCCAGACAATTGTCTGTTTGTAAAAGATTTACTCAAATCCCCTGACAATAAACAGATTTTAAAGGTGAAAATTGTTTATTTTCTCTAAGAAAAGAATAGAAACGAAACACTTAAGACAAGTTGATAAATGTCAAATTGATCGCACAAACTAATGAAAAATCCACTACCTGCTAGACGCACCACTATACTATACGAGAGAAAAGAGAATAAAAAAGAGAACCTTCCACACAGCAAGAGATTAAGCAGACAACTATAAAAGCCGAGAGAACATTGGGAAACAGCACCAGTCTGCCTTCAGCCAGCAAAACAAATACATCTCTTAAAAAACTCAAAGAATTACTTTAAATCGAAAAACTATTAGAAAAATGGCTCCTTCACAAATGGAAAATCAACAAGAACAAACTTTGGGCCAAGGATACACCCACAAGAAGTTCAACTGCGGTTATTCACACAAAAAATTGGGTCTGCGCCTTCGGCAACGTGAGCAGGAAAATAAAGAAAATCTCTCGCAACCACAAAACCAACAAATGAAAGTGAACAAACCCTCCTCTAAAGGACTCTTTCGTCCTTATGCCTTAGATGAAAACAACACTCCCAGAAAACGTAAACTTTCCCAATCTTCTGAAGAGAATTACTCCACACCCATTAGTACTCCTCAAACCTCACCATTATCATATCAACAATCACCACAATTTGGACTAACTGCTAACACCACAACCCCTCCTCAGACTTGTCCTTCACCTGCCTTGAGTCCCAATTCGTACACCATGCGTTTGCAAAGACAACGTGCTGCTCTCTACATGCGCTATTTGACTCAAATGCAACAACAACAGCAACCTGCTGCTCTACAAACTTCAATTGGTTATCCCATGGGTTATCCCAATGTTACAGCTCCAATTTTCAATGGCTGTTAAATATTTTGGATGGAAATCAATCCGGAACCCAAATTGTTAATTTGTTGTTTAAGTTTGTAACGTGATAAATGTTCTTTAGAAGAATAGCTGTAGTTTTTAAGTGTTATTTTTAAAATAGAGACAAAAGACTTATTTATTTATAGAAACCCCCCCCCCCCCAAAAAAAAAAAAAAATATATAATGAAAATTATTAAAAAAAGAAATATTCCAATGGTGTTTTAATTTAAAAAAGGAGGTCTAGAATTACAGTTCAAGCTTAGTTAAAAGGCTCCTTCCAATACAGTTCAGTTCACAAAAAAATAAGTAGAAATTAAGTACAATTGAACTAGAGCTTTACTGGAATTGAAGTAAAACTTATTACTTATTCCCACAATATGTTACTTTTCTCTTTCTCTGTCATTCCCTTTTAATCGTTTACTGAATTTTTTTCAAATTTCCTCAAGATAAACTTTCTTGAAGACTGTCTTGAAAAATAACTAGATAAGAACTAGCAAAGAACCACAACAGAACTAGAACAGAACTAGAACAGAACTAGAACAGAACTAGAACAGAACTAGAACAGAACTATAACAGAACTAGAACAGAACTAGAACAGAACTAGAACAGAACTAGAACAGAACTAGAACAGAACTAGAACAGAACTAGAACAGAACTAGAACAGAACTAGAACGGAAATAGAACAAAACTATAAAATAATTTAAACAGAACATAAATAGAATTAGAACATAACTAGAAAAGAACTAGAGCAGTACTAGAACATAACTAGAACAAAACTAGAAGAGAACTAAAACAGAACTGTGCTACCTAAACCTTCTAAAGAGCTCAATTAAAATATCTTTAATGGGGAATCAAGCTAAATCTGGAAATTTACTATCGAGAATTTTGAGACCATTGATAACTTATATTCGTCTTATCCATTGCCACATATAAGCAAGCATCACTTGGTATTTAGATTTAATCATGATTTAATGAAATATTAAAGAGAAACAAAAAATTCCAGGACGTCGTGTTCTTAAATAAGATTAAAATGATGTAGCTGAATGCTATCTTAGATTTCAGCTGATCGTTTCGTTGTCTAATTTGCAGGGATTATTAAAAAGTTATTGAATCACTTTAGAAAAATATTACATTTCACATAAATTATCTACATCTATAATCCAGTAGAATCCTCTCTAACTGAATTCTCATTAAATACCACTCCTTTCTTCCTTCGGAAGATGACACTTCGAAAATAATAAAACAGAAATAACAAATAAGAACGAATGCAACCACCTTTTTTATTCAAAACAATCCCTAAATTATTTATTGTTTTTTTATCCAAACACATTTTCCTTTATCGTAAGTAAACATCAAGATTGTTTATCTTGAGGGAATGACAAAAGAATAATAATCAAAATTTTTTGCATAATCATCTAAGTAAATACTTCCGTTTAAGAAATAATTTCCTTGGTTTTCTATTAAGGAAATGTGTCATATGTTGGACAATAGTTATTAATATTCATGGACTGTATTGAAATAATTGAAAAGGATTTTCAATTGAAACGGAATATTAAATAACACAAGTTAAAGAGAGTTTTGGTGACAGCTGCTGTAAAACGTGTTAAGGATAAGGTAAAGGAATTTTCTATTTTTTTTAATAGGGACAATGAAAAGTAAATCCAATTTAAAATCGAGTCATGATATGTTGAGAAAAATCAATATGCAATTCATGCATTTGCTGTAACTGACTAAATTCTTCTTATTTAACCAGCAGTTGTGTCAACAAACATAATCTGAAACAATTAATTAATTTAATCAAATCAAACCAATTTAATTTTGAAACAACAAAAAGAGTTAGTATAGGAAGATTCTTCCAATGATAAAATTTTAGTTAAAAATTGGTATTACTGGGAAATTGACTACTGGGAATTGAGGAAAGCTGATAAGGCTTTCGTAGAATTTATATTTAAACATCTTGAGAACTTCAAACTTTTCAGCGATTGAACTAGAACAGAACTAAATTAGAACTAGAACAAAACTAGAACAGAACTAAATTAGAACTAGAAAAGAACTAGAACCGAACTAAATTAGAACTAGAAAAGAACTAGAAAAGAACTAGAACAGAACTAGAACAGAACTAGAACATAACTAGAGCAGAACTAAGAGATCGAAAAATTCTTAACATACATATATGTTTATAAAAAAGAAACCACTAAACTTACAGCTTTATTTTTTTTTATTTGATTCAAATTATTATTACAATTTACAAAAAAAAAATATTTTTATAGTTTTAATCACTAGTGATGAAATTTTGAACCCTTTTCGGAAACCCTTCCATTAACGTTTTTATAGTGCTTTCTGTCACTTTGCTCGAACATGTAGTCCATCTCCGTTTAAAATCTACCACAATTTTGGACACCTTTTTTGTACTCTTCAATTCTCTTTTAACAAGAGCCCAATATCTCTCCACTGGCCTTAGCTTCGGGCAGTTTGGAGGATTTGCCTCTCTTGGTACAAATACCACATTATTGTTCTTGTACCACTCAAGGGCTTATTTACCATAGTGACAGGATGCCAAGTCAGGCCAAAAATAAGTGGACACATTATGAAGTCTTATGAATGGAAGCAGCCTATTTTGTAAACATTCCTTCATGCAAATTTCGGTATTTATAGAGCCCGTTGTAACAAATGATTGGCTTCTTTTGCCGCAACTGCATATTGCTTGTCATACAAAGTACTTTCTGGGAAATTTTGTCTGCTTTTGGGTCCTAAACTTTTCTTCAACATTCCCTCGAGCATCAGCAACATAAAACTTTTGAACTGGAAAAATCTGCCAGAACATACGTTTCGTCATCCATTATGCAGCAAGAATATTTTTTTTATAAAACTTGACTTCAATTTCCGTGCTCTGTTTTTGGCCTCTAAATTTTTAGCAGCGTTCCTGTCAGGAACTTTTTGAGCCTTGTATGTTTTTAAACCTGCATTAGCTTTAACTTTTCGTACCAAATAGTCCGAGCACTAAGCTAACCGAGCTGCTTTCCTACCGGATGTGTTGGGAGCTCTTTTGAAAATGCGTTCTATTTTTTTGGCTTTAGAAACATCATGTGGACCATTCCTTCTACCTGAACCAGGTTTTCTATCAACTGACAAGTTCTGTTTGGTAACATTGGAAACAGTTTGACGGCAGACCTTTGTATGCTTGGCCAACTTTTTGTAAGACCAAGTTGGGTTTAGTTGAAAATATTTAATAATTTCAGTACGCACTTTTTTCTGGTCACTCATTTTAATCAGATTAACAAAAAAATTAATATAATTGACATTACACATAATAACTGACATGTTTTTCAAAGGTAACTTGATAAAAAAAAAAAAAAAATCAAATAATACTTTGGTTGAAAAATGTAATGAAAAACGTGTGTTAAGAATTTTTCGATCTCACTCCTTAGAACACATCTAGAACGGAACTAGAACGGAACTAGAACAGAACTAGAACAGAACTAGAACAGAACTAGAAATTAACTAGAACTGAACTAGAACTGAACTAGAACTGAACTAGAACTGAACTAGAACTGAACTAGAACTGAACTAGAACTGAACTAGAACTGAACTAGAACTGAACTAGAACTGAACTAGAACTGAACTAGAACTGAACTAGAACTGAACTAGAACTGAACTAGAACTGAACTAGAACTGAACTAGAACTGAACTAGAACTGAACTAGAACTAGAACTGAACTAGAACTGAACAAGAACAGAAAAGAAATAGAACTAGAATTGAGTAAGAATTTTTAATAATTTAGCTTTTAGAGTAAAAACGGCATTAAGATATTTGTATTTTAAATTATTTTCCATATATTTTTTAGGGGATTTTCTATAAATAAATAAGTCTTTTGTCTCTATTTTAAAAATAACACTTAAAAACTAAATCTATTCTTCTAAAGAACATCTATCACGTAACAAACTTTAACAACAAATTAACGATTTTTGAGTAAATTCCCAAATTTAGAAACCATTGAAAATGGGAGCTGTAATATTGGGATAACCCATGGGATAACCGGTTGCAGTTTGTACAGCAGTGGGATTTTGTTGTTGCATTTGCATCATATAACGCATATAGAGGGCAGCACGTTGTCTTTGTAAGCGCATGGCATAGGAATTGGGACTTAGGGCGGGAGATGGACAAGTCTGAGGAGAGGATGTTGCAGTAGCTGTTATCCCAAGTTGTGATGATTGCTGCTGATATGAATATGATGTTTGGGCTGATGTGATGATAGGTGTGTAATAACTTTCCTCTGACGATTCTGATGATGTAGAGAGTTTACGTTTTCTGGGGGTATTGTTGTTATCTAAGGCATAAGGACGGAAGAGTCCTTTAGATGCAGGTTTGTTTGATTTGACTTGATCACTTTGATTTTGCGAGAGATTTTCTTTATTTTCCTGCTCACGTTTTCTGAGACGTAGACCCAATTTTTTGTGTGAATAGCCGCAGTTGAACTTCTTGTGGGTGTATCCTTGGCCCAAAGTTTGTTCTTGTTGATTTTCCATTTGTGAGGGAGCCATTTTTCTGCTGATTTTTAGTTTAAAATTAATTTTTTGCTTTAAAAAGTGTTGTGTTTGTTTTGCTGGCCGAAGGCAGACTGATAGTGTTTGTCAATTTTCATTCGGCTTTTATACCTGACTGCTTGGTCTCTCTCTCATTTTAAGGCTCTCTTTATAACGCTCTTTTCTCTTGTCCTTTGATGTTCGACGTTGAAATAAAAATTCTCTTCAAGGAGTTTACTTATACTTAGATGGATTCACATGAAAAATGCACTTATTGCCTTGATTCATTTTCGACGGTACAAAGGATAGGTCAGAAGTGGAATAGCATTTTAACTAGAACTGAACTAGAACAGAACTAGAAAAGAACAGAACTAGAACAGAACTAGAACAGAACTAGAACAGAACTAGAACAGAACTAGAACAGAACTAGAACAGAACTAGAACAGAACTAGAACAGAACTAGAACAGAACTAGAACAGAACTAGAACAGAACTAGAACAGAACTAGAACAGAACTAGAACAGAACCAGAACAGAACTAGAACAGAACTAGAACAGAACTAGAACTGAACTAGAACTGAACTAGAACTGAACTAGAACTGAACTAGAACTAGAACTGAACTAGAACTGAACTAGAACTGAACTAGAACTGAACTAGAACTGAACTAGAACTGAAGTAGAACTGAACTAGAACTGAACTAGAACTGAACTAGAACAACTAGAACAGAACTAGAACAGAACTTGAAAAGAACTAGAACAGAACTAGAACAGAACTAGAACAGAACTAGAACAGAACTAGAACAGAACTAGAACAGAACTAGAACTAGAACAGAACTAGAACAGAACTAGAACAGAACTAGAACAGAACTAGAACAGAACTAGAACAGAACTAGAACAGAACTAGAACAGAACTAGAACAGAACTAGAACAGAACTAGAACAGAACTAGAACAGAACTAGAACAGAACTAGAACAGAACTAGAACAGAACTAGAACAGAACTAGAACAGAACTAGAACAGAACTAGAACAGAACTAGAACAGAACTAGAACAGAACTAGAACAGAACAGAACTAGAACAGAACTAGAACAGAACTAGAACAGAACTAGAACAGAACTAGAACAGAACTAGAACAGAACTAGAACAGAACTAGAACAGAACTAGAACAGAACTAGAACAGAACTAGAACAGAACTAGAAAGAACTAGAACAGAACTAGAACAGAACTAGAACAGAACTAGAACAGAACTAGAACAGAACTAGAACAGAACTAGAACAGAACTAGAACAGAACTAGAACAGAACTAGAACAGAACTAGAACAGAACTAGAACAGAACTAGAACAGAACTAGAACAGAACTAGAACAGAACTAGAACAGAACTAGAACAGAACTAGAACAGAACTAGAACAGAACTAGAACAGAACTAGAACAGAACTAGAACAGAACTAGAACAGAACTAGAACAGAACTAGAACAGAACTAGAACAGAACTAGAACAGAACTAGAACAGAACTAGAACAGAACTAGAACAGAACTAGAACAGAACTAGAACAGAACTAGAACAGAACTAGAACAGAACTAGAACAGAACTAGAACAGAACTAGAACAGAACTAGAACAGAACTAGAACAGAACTAGAACAGAACTAGAACAGAACTAGAACTAGAACAGAACTAGAACAGAACTAGAACAGAACTAGAACTGAACTAGAACTGAACTAGAACAGAACTAGAACAAACAGAACAGAACTAGAAGAAAACTAACTGAACTAGAACTGAACTAGAACTGAACTAGAACTGAACTAGAACTGAACTAGAACTGAACTAGAACTGAACTAGAACTGAACTAGAACTGAACTAGAACTAAACTAGAACTGAACTAGAACTGAACTAGAACTGAACTAGAACTGAACTAGAACTGAACTAGAACTGAACTAGAACTGAACTAGAACTGAACTAGAACTGAACTAGAACTGAACTAGAACTGAACTAGAACTGAACTAGAACTGAACTAGAACTGAACTAGAACTGAACTAGAACTGAACTAGAACTGAACTAGAACTGAACTAGAACTGAACTAGAACTGAACTAGAACTGAACTAGAACTGAACTAGAACTGAACTAGAACTGAACTAGAACTGAACTAGAACTGAACTAGAACTGAACTAGAACTGAACTAGAACTGAACTAGAACTGAACTAGAACTGAACTAGAACTGAACTAGAACTGAACTAGAACTGAACTAGAACTGAACTAGAACTGAATTAGAACTGAACTAGAACTGAACTAGAACTGAACTAGAACTGAACTGAACTAGAACAGAACTAAAATAGAAGAGAACAAGAACAGATATAGAAGAGAACTAGAAGAGAACTAGAAGAGAACCGAACTGGACTACAACAGGTGATTTTATAAAACTTTTATTACTCAAAGGACATTATAATTAAATATCATTAGATTCATTTATAATCCGGAAGTAGCCATAAAATAATTTTCATACTTTTACACAAATATAACATATTTTCCAAAAATTTCAAAACCTTTAACAATTGGTCATGGTGCAGGATGAAATCTATATATTTTTTTTATTTTTAATGCATTACAGTCTGTGTAATTTAATTTCCAAAAACCTTAATAGAGTTTGTAACATGATACCACTTCAGCAAATGAAATGTATATTTGATGATTAATGACAATTGTCAGACAATGGCATTGTATCTAATAGATGTAACACATTTTGTAAGCGGCATATCCTGTTACTTTCTTCCAAAGACTTGATGATCAAACAAAATGATAAGTGTGAGGTCTGTAACTGTCGGATCGTTTACTCTTGGGAATGGCTAAAGAGAGATAGTGTTAGGGATTGACTGAAGGGAGAAATGACAATGACCTTTAAATGTTTAGTATTTAATAGTTTGTCTATAGTTACTGTTATTGTTGTTGTTGTTGCACATCATCAAGATTTTAAAATCTTTTAGTTTTACATGCGGCGTCTAAGTGTGTGTGTGTTTTTTTTTTTCAAATTCGTCAAAATCCATATACCGTGAATAAACAGCAGGCATTTATTGTTTTCTTATGGATTGAGAGTGTCTGTGTGTAATAAAGTGTGACCTGATCCTTTAAGGAAAGTACTTAAAAAATATTCTAAACATATTTTTATGATCGATCTTCTAAGAAATCCGAAAAACACCATGAAATTTCTAGTTAAGATTAAATCAGCATAAAGTTTTTAAAATGATCCTTAACAAAGGACATTTCTGAAGGTTGGTAGTAGTTTGTTGTTTTGCCAATAACGATGTAAAAGGATACCGAAGTAAAAGAAAAAGTACCTGAACTTAAACATCCTTGGGTAATTACCAAGAAAACATTTGTCGCTCTTTTTTTTTTCTTGCTCTCCTTATCTCTATAATCCTCTTCTAGTGTTCGTTTAGTGCAGATCCCTTTTCATTTTATATTTGTTTTGCCTGTAAACTGATCCCTTTGTCTAGAAGTGCGAAATTAATGAATGAAACAACAATAGATTCTTTATGATCAAGGAGTTGTGTCATATGGATTTACAATTGTTTGTCGTGATCAGACAATAGATCATAAAACATGTTCTCTAACAATGCTCGTTTTATGGTCGTGTGCATGGAGAGGATTTAAATAGATACACATAGAAAGGTCGTTTATTAACATGTTGTCAATGCCAAATCTCTCTGTTTGATAGGCAATGGTCTGTCAATTCCATGCTATCTAACTGTGTGCGGGATTTTGAGAATTATTTTTTGTTTCTCTATTTCCAAATCTTTAAACAATAGGTTAATGGTTGCCCTTTCTTGATTGTCACATACATGTTTAATATGAATTTAATAATGTTGACATTATAAGAGATAGAGAGAAATTTCTTTAAATTTCTGCGAATAGGAAAGTTTATTTATGACAAAACGCGAATTTTATTTGTTAAATGTTCATGTCCTTGATTAAGGTAAAGTCAAACGATCACAATTAAAATTAGTTTAGGAAAAACAGTCAAAAACAGGAAGAGAGAAATTGTTAAATTTCCTGGAAATATAATTAGTTGAAGGAAATTAAAGCGAAAATATAGTGAAATATTTTAAAATTTCGATTTTTTTGTTCAATGAAAAAAAGTTAGCTTTAAAAATTTTAAAGAATTTCAAGGAATTAAAATGCATTAAAGATAATATAAATGGATAGATAGATAGATAGATAGATAGACAGTTCTAGTTCAGCTCTAGTTCAGTTCTAGTTCAGCTCTAGTTCTGTTCTAGTTCAGTTCTAGTTCAGTTCTAGTTCAGTTCTAGTTCAGTTCTAGTTAAGTTCTAGTTAAGTTCTAGTTCAGTTCTAGTTCAGTTCTAGTTCAGTTCAAGTTCAGTTCTAGTTCAGTTCTAGTTCAGTTCTAGTTCAGTTCTAGTTCAGTTCTAGTTCAGTTCTAGGTCAGTTCTAGTTCAGTTCTAGTTCAGTTCTAGTTCAGTTCTAGTTCAGTTCTAGTTCAGTTCTAGTTCAGTTCTAGTTCAGTTCTAGTTCAGTTCTAGTTCAGTTCTAGTTCAGTTCTAGTTCAGTTCTAGTTCAGTTCTAGTTCAGTTCTAGTTCAGTTCTAGTTCAGTTCTAGTTCTAGTTCAGTTCTAGTTCAGTTCTAGTTCTAGTTCAGTTCTAGTTCAGTTCTAGTTCAGTTCTAGTTCAGTTCTAGATCAGTTCTAGTTCAGTTCTAGTTCAGTTCTAGTTCAGTTCTAGTTCAGTTCTAGTTCAGTTCTAGTTCAGTTCTAGTTCAGTTCTAGTTCAGTTGAACTGAACTAGAACTGAACTAGAACTGAACTAGAACTGAACTAGAACTGAATTAGAACTGAACTAGAACTGAACTAGAACTGAACTAGAACTGAACTGAACTAGAACAGAACTAAAATAGAAGAGAACAAGAACAGATATAGAAGAGAACTAGAAGAGAACTAGAAGAGAACCGAACTGGACTACAACAGGTGATTTTATAAAACTTTTATTACTCAAAGGACATTATAATTAAATATCATTAGATTCATTTATAATCCGGAAGTAGCCATAAAATAATTTTCATACTTTTACACAAATATAACATATTTTCCAAAAATTTCAAAACCTTTAACAATTGGTCATGGTGCAGGATGAAATCTATATATTTTTTTTATTTTTAATGCATTACAGTCTGTGTAATTTAATTTCCAAAAACCTTAATAGAGTTTGTAACATGATACCACTTCAGCAAATGAAATGTATATTTGATGATTAATGACAATTGTCAGACAATGGCATTGTATCTAATAGATGTAACACATTTTGTAAGCGGCATATCCTGTTACTTTCTTCCAAAGACTTGATGATCAAACAAAATGATAAGTGTGAGGTCTGTAACTGTCGGATCGTTTACTCTTGGGAATGGCTAAAGGGAGAGATAGTGTTAGGGATTGACTGAAGGGAGAAATGACAATGACCTTTAAATGTTTTAGTATTTAATAGTTTGTCTATAGTTACTGTTATTGTTGTTGTTGTTGCACATCATCAAGATTTTAAAATCTTTTAGTTTTACATGCGGCGTCTAAGTGTGTGTGTGTTTTTTTTTTTCAAATTCGTCAAAATCCATATACCGTGAATAAACAGCAGGCATTTATTGTTTTCTTATGGATTGAGAGTGTCTGTGTGTAATAAAGTGTGACCTGATCCTTTAAGGAAAGTACTTAAAAAATATTCTAAACATATTTTTATGATCGATCTTCTAAGAAATCCGAAAAACACCATGAAATTTCTAGTTAAGATTAAATCAGCATAAAGTTTTTAAAATGATCCTTAACAAAGGACATTTCTGAAGGTTGGTAGTAGTTGTTGTTTTTGCCAATAACGATGTAAAAGGATACCGAAGTAAAAGAAAAAGTACCTGAACTTAAACATCCTTGGGTAATTACCAAAGAAAACATTTGTCGCTCTTTTTTTTTTCTTGCTCTCCTTATCTCTATAATCCTCTTCTAGTGTTCGTTTAGTGCAGATCCCTTTTCATTTTATATTTGTTTTGCCTGTAAACTGATCCCTTTGTCTAGAAGTGCGAAATTAATGAATGAAACAACAATAGATTCTTTATGATCAGAGGAGTTGTGTCATATGGATTTACAATTGTTTGTCGTGATCAGACAATAGATCATAAAACATGTTCTCTAACAATGCTCGTTTTATGGTCGTGTGCATGGAGAGGATTTAAATAGATACACATAGAAAGGTCGTTTATTAACATGTTGTCAATGCCAAATCTCTCTGTTTGATAGGCAATGGTCTGTCAATTCCATGCTATCTAACTGTGTGCGGGATTTTGAGAATTATTTTTTGTTTCTCTATTTCCAAATCTTTAAACAATAGGTTAATGGTTGCCCTTTCTTGATTGTCACATACATGTTTAATATGAATTTAATAATGTTGACATTATAAAGAGATAGAGAGAAATTTCTTTAAATTTCTGCGAATAGGAAAGTTTATTTATGACAAAACGCGAATTTTATTTGTTAAATGTTCATGTCCTTGATTAAGGTAAAGTCAAACGATCACAATTAAAATTAGTTTAGGAAAAACAGTCAAAAACAGGAAGAGAGAAATTGTTAAATTTCCTGGGAAATATAATTAGTTGAAGGAAATTAAAGCGAAAATATAGTGAAATATTTTAAAATTTCGATTTTTTTGTTCCAATGAAAAAAAGTTAGCTTTAAAAATTTTAAAGAATTTCAAGGAATTAAAATGCATTAAAGATAATATAAATGGATAGATAGATAGATAGATAGATAGACAGTTCTAGTTCAGCTCTAGTTCAGTTCTAGTTCAGCTCTAGTTCTGTTCTAGTTCAGTTCTAGTTCAGTTCTAGTTCAGTTCTAGTTCAGTTCTAGTTAAGTTCTAGTTAAGTTCTAGTTCAGTTCTAGTTCAGTTCTAGTTCAGTTCAAGTTCAGTTCTAGTTCAGTTCTAGTTCAGTTCTAGTTCAGTTCTAGTTCAGTTCTAGTTCAGTTCTAGTTCAGTTCTAGTTCAGTTCTAGTTCACTTCTAGTTCTAGTTCAGTTCTTCCGTTCCGTTTAGCCCATCTTTGATTTCTATTTAAATTTTGATCGGTTTTTACACTCGGAATTAATTTTTGGGTTTCCTTTGATTCTAGTTGTAGTTGTGTTTTCTTGTGTTCGGTTTTTTTATTATAGGCCTTAGAATAGTTATAAAGAGTAGAGTTTATAAACAGAATTTTATTTAAAACTATCATCTTAGGATGTAGATGTTGAATTTCCTTGAAATTTATCTTCTAATAATGATGTTGATTTTCGATTTCCTATCAGTTAATCTTCAATAAAATTCTATTCCATTTTTTATATAGAGATCTTTTTTGCAATGTAAATTTTATGATCACATTCAGGATATTGATCATTTTTTATAAAATCTTCTGGACACTAGAACTTTTAAAGATTTATTTATCTTGAAGTTATAAAAAGAAAATTTCCATAACAATTAAATTTACCCCCTAGTTAGGCATATTTTTCCCTCGATCACTTTTCCTAAACCACTTAATTTTCTTCGTGTTTTTGGAAAAAACCCAAAAATGTGTTAAGCGTAAAAAATTTTGCCTGAAACACACGGCAATTAAACATCAAGGACTAGAGCCGTGTAATAAAACGTTTCATGGACGAGGATCAGAAGCAAGAAAGCAAAACTAATATGAAGATCACTACAGCTACAGCATGTTTGCTAATTACTTACAAACACATTGCGGTAAGGATAAGATTGGTCTTTTTATTTCACGAAAACTAAAGAGAATTTAAAGCAAAAGAAAACTGATCTTAAGACGAGGCAAGAGCCGACAGTTAACGATTAAAAGTGTGCAAAATTGATTAGAAGCCGGCAAAACACTAGAGAGGGAGAGCGTTTGAAAACAAAAGATCTTACAAACTCACACATACACAGGTAAGTAAGTCCGTTGAAACAGACAAATTAATAAGGGAGAATGTTAGAAATTTGAAGCGCCTTGGGTGTTTAGGTAGCCGACAGCAAACAACAGTTAGGTAATGATTTAGGAAAGCAAATATGTTGCTAGAATGAGGGATTCATATTAAAGCGTAGCCGGATTAAGTCTAGTCATAAACAAAAGGATTTTGAAATGAAAATTTCAATCTATTGTTAAGACAACAAAAAAAGGTGTAACGGTTAAGAGAAAATACAAAAACAAATTTAACCTTAAGTTAATGATAATGTAAGGATTTTCTAAAAAACATGAACGACATATGAAAATTGATCCTAGATTAAAGGAGAAGATATAGAAGGACAGACAGACAGATGGGAGGACAGACGGATGCATAGTTTGAAATTTTGCATACCTAAGGCTCGTCGTAACGGCTATAAAAGGTTGAGCAAATAACAGAACTAACAACATTCACTCATCACAACTCAAACAGTAAACATCTTATTTGCAAAACAACTTTGTCTTCAAACATGGCTCCTTCACAAAATCAAACTATGGAAACTTTAGAATATACCCACAAGAAATTTAACTGTGGTTACTCACACAAAAAATTGGGCTTGCGTTTGATGCGTCGCAACAGTCAAGAAGAAGAGGAGGAGTTGTCACAACAATTCCCACAACCTGCTACTAACTCATCCAACAACTGCTCTAAACCCAGACTCTTTCGTCCCTATGATTTGGATAGCAGCAGCAAAACAATAAAACAGAAAACTACTTCTACAACAACAACTCCTCAAGCTTCTCAAAATCCAGCAACAACCACAACACCTAATCACTATATGGAATATTATGCTCTACAACCCACTGTGCAACAATCTCAAGAACAATATGCTCTTAAATTGCAAAGACAACGTGCTGCCCTCTATATGAAACATGTTATGCAATTCTATGAGAATGGCAATGGCTGGCCCTCGGTACATCCTAATGCTATTAATAATCCTGCCTTCTATCCTAATTGCTAAAGAGAGTGAGAGAGAAAGAGCAAGTTATCAATTACATTTAAATATAAGAGTCTAAAGTCTAGTGATATGTTCTTTGAGAATATGAACATTTGTTGTTGGTGTTTTTTATTTATTATTAATTATATTTTTTTGATATAAAATTAATTTATTATTATTTAGTTTTTAAGTTAAAATTTTCTTGATTACAAATTATTTTTAAAATATATATGATCGATAAAAAAAATTTTTTTTGGTGTTTTGTTAAAAGAAAAAACAAAATTTTGGATTTGTTTGGATTTGATCGTGGGTGCTAGAAGAGTTGCCTTCCTATCTCGTAAACTATGGAAGATATCATAAGGAAATTTAGTATAATTTTAACTGAGGTTATTGCCAAGGAATGCAAGTTCCCCAGTTTCAGTGGAACTCAATCCAATGGAAATATATATTTGTATATACAACTTTTACCGATGAGCACATTTACCCTTTTTCTATTTACTCAATAGTGAGAGTTTTCTTCAAGCCCCTACAATGGTACTTCAGGCTTGACTTTGCCTCTGCTTAACCAAAAAAACACACTAACTTAGTGTTGACCACGCTATTACGTTAATGAAATGGTTCTCTTATTTCGCCAAAACAAATATCTGTTAGATCCAAGAGATAAACCTCAACCACAGTCGCGTAATATATCATAATATGACAACTGTTGAGATATCAATGAAGAAACGAAGACTTCCCCGAAATAGTCTTCGTTCACACTCAGAATCAGAAAAAAATCATCCATGGAATGACAGACAACTACCAAATTTAAACTTGACAATTATTTGGCCGTCAATAAGACCTACTAAAGAATGGGTGGATAAAAACCCAAGTGTTCAGTTGGGGATCATATGAAGTAAAGTAGGCCTTACACCCATACAGTCTTACGATAAATTTGCTAAATCCTGCGAATATTGCATGATATTATTAGCACCCAGAGATTTAAGGCGATGCAAAATGATCGGCGGCGCAAGCGTTTTTGGTCATCGGTTTAGAAATTGGCTAAATACTATTCCGAAATACATGCTTTATGAGCAGCTACGCTTAGGACTGCTTAATCTTTTGTGACGAAAGAAGTCACCGGCGGTGCGGCTTGTAAAATATTATCGGCGGCCAGCCGCCGCCAATTTGAGCAATCACAGACTAGAAT
This sequence comes from Lucilia cuprina, assembly GCF_022045245.1. Taxonomy (NCBI): domain Eukaryota; kingdom Metazoa; phylum Arthropoda; class Insecta; order Diptera; family Calliphoridae; genus Lucilia; species Lucilia cuprina. Next base: position 63,802,440 of record NC_060950.1, on the reverse strand, counting down.
CCCTGTTAGCACAACCCCATCCAGCGGTTGTTATATGAAATATATGATGGAGTTTGTGGTTTTCTTATAGTCCAATAAGTTCATATCGGTCCATTTGTATTTTGTCTGTCTGCAAATATAAGATATTTTACACACATCTGGCTCAAATCTTGTCTTTCATTTAAGAGCCCTTACCGCATCTTCCATTTAAGAGCCCTTACCGCACGCTTTGACCAAAAGTTGGTCCTGACCATGATATACTTATAACTGTCCAATATATAAGAACAATTCGCCTTCAGATATGAACCGACCGATCGTGAATGTTGCCAAATATATTAACGCCCATTGGCCAATAATCGTATTTCACGTGAAATATCACTTTTTTGTAGTGAAAAATATCCCCTGTTTTAAAATTTCTTTATAAACATTGAACAGCTGTTCCACACAAAATCAACTATTGTGAATGAATTGTTCACAACAAGTTCACGATAGCAATTTTCCTTTTGAGAGAAATGAAAATTTCAAGGGAACAAAATTTTCACTTCTATTGGCGATATTACATATGGAATGACATCAATATTATCACTTATCACTGCAAAGACAAATCACCAGATTATTGATCCTATCTCTGTTGTGGTATTTCTATTCAGTGCATTTAATCCTAATCAAGCAACGGGTATCAGTCAGATGGACTGTTAATTTTGACTACTTAAAAAAGGAGAGAATTTAGTGTTAACTGGAATGTAAAGCAAACTAAAGGAATCTTTAAGGATACAAGTCAGGATTCTTTTGTTTAACGACAGAAACTCTACTAAGAAGTGAAAGTTTCTTTGGATTAGAATCAATCTAACAGCCATTGTTATTGACGAACTTATTAAGCATCGTGGTTAACTAAGTATAACGAATATGAAGTACAAATACCGCGTGTTTACTATGAATACATCTAAATGAGAAAGAACCATTATAAAATTCTCTGCAGACTTGCGGATTCTATATCTATCTATCTATCTATCTATCTATCTATCTATCTATCTATCTATCTATCTATCTATCTATCTATCTATCTATCTATCTATCTATCTATCTATCTATCTA
>NC_060950.1:63799031-63801266 GCF_022045245.1 Lucilia cuprina | reverse complement strand
ACTAGAACTGAACTAGAACTGAACTAGAACTGAACTAGAACTGAACTAGAACTGAACTAGAAATGAACTAGAAATGAACTAGAACTGAACTAGAACTGAACTAGAACTAAAACAGAACTAAAATTGAAACTGAACTTCTTTCTTAAATCTCAAAAATCTTTTGAAATTTCCTTTAAAATAAGATAATATCTTAAAATTCTACTAATTAGTTGTATTTACTATTTAGTCATGCTTGTTAGTCTTACTACTTAAAAGTAGTTTGCTATCAAATGAAAATCTCTTTTTACAAAAACGGCTTTAAAAAGATTTATAGTTTTGTTAGAAAATTAATTCCCTTTCAGAACTCATAAGTCCCCTGTGTTCGTATGTGTTTTCCCTTAAAAGAAAACCACAATTGAAATCTTAAGGCTAAACAAAAAGAGAATCTTGATCAACCGAATCAAACCCATAAACATAAAATAAATCTCTTTTTTCTTTCAAGACAATACCCGACAATTTTCACCTTTAAATAAGAAAAGAAAATTATTGTGCTTTTCAGTTTCTTGAAAATTTAAAAACAAAAGAATTTTAAAACAATTAAATTTTTTTAAAAGACCTTGACATGTTTGTAATAAAGCCGACAATGTTATAAAAATCTTAAGAAAATTATTTCAATATATTTGTTTTTTCTTTTTTTCAAATTGTTATTGTTTTGAGGGTGTCTGTCTGTCCGTCCGTCCATCTATCCGTCCTTCCCTTTTTGTTGTGTGTGCGTAACAAAGCGCCTGCATGGTACGTTTTCCTAATCTTTTTATATGAGTGCGAAGTAGATTGTCCTTTTTTTTGGGTTGTTTTTTGAATTTGTGTATGTGTGGCTAATTACGGAAAAGATGTCATCAGTAATGGAACCTCCTCTATTTTAAACAAAGACGACAGATTAAATTAGTTATAGATCAGACAATAAACGGCTTTTGTTTTCGCTTTTTTTAAACAGGCACGTTTGTTTGTCAGGGTCTTCCCCTTTTTTAGGTAAATTGTTCTTTTTTTAAACAAAATTCCTAATATTTAATTGTTCTAGATGACATTGTAAAAAGGTGTTTTTTATTTAGAAAAAAATGAACATTCATTGTATTCCTTTTAAATTTATGTGTTTCAAACAATTTTTTCTCATTTTTATGTCTCGTTTTGGTGACCTGATTTCGATTGTTTGTTTTCGGATAGATTATGAAAAGAAATGTTGTTCTTTTTTCTTATTTTTTTTTAACAATTTTATGACATAATTGTTTGAAGTATCAACCATCTTAGAGATTATTTTTTTGTACATCAATCGTTCTAAAAACCCGCATAAAGATTACATTTCTTAGATTATTCCTTTCTTTTTATTAAGAATAGGATTTAGTAGAACAGCTGTAAATTTGCATAATATTTTTTGTCGATATTTTAAAGTGTTAAGATTTTTATATTTAAATCAATTGTAATCCTTAACAGCTGGCAGTTCAGTTACACTAATAATCAGTTATTATTATATCATCAAGACTTAAGGATTTAAAATCGCTTAAAATGTTCTTCATATTCTACTTTAGTTGCTTAACATTTTTTCCAATTTTCTCTATTAGAGAGAAAAACTGATCATGAACAGATTTAATGTGATCAAGATCCGACGCTGACTAAATCTGAAGACAGTTGTAATCATAACATTTTCTTACTTTAAATATAAGAACAGCAATTGCCTATTCGAAATTTTCTTCTTCCAAGGTCTAATCATTACAGAGACTTCCGAGAACTTCATCTCTTTTAAAATTGCCCTAGGCTTTAATATTTTAGGCATCCACCTCTTTCTAAATGTTTCTTTCGTTTCTTATACGATCTGGATTGAAATACTCAACGTTCTACTTCATTAGACTCTTCTCAGAGGATCCTTTTCCAGAAGATTTATAAACACTTTTACAATCGCTCAAGACAACAAGATTTTTTCTTTTTCAGAAAATTCACAATATCTTGTCGATTAGAGATGGAACTCTCAAAGGTCCATTCTCTTTCAAAAGAAAATACGAAATGTTTTATTGAAGATAAATTATATAGCTCTCATGAAACTATCTCATTTTTGCTCATATTTCTAAGACGGAATTGGAACTGAACTAACAGAATTAGAACTGAACTAGAACTGAACTAGAACTGAACTAGAACTGAACTAGAACTGAACAGGAACTGAACTAGAACTGAACTAGAACTGAACTAGAACTGAACTAGAACTGA
>NC_060950.1:63790530-63798931 GCF_022045245.1 Lucilia cuprina | reverse complement strand
TATCTATCTATCTATCTATCTATCTATCTATCTATCTATCTATCTATCTATCTATCTGTCTGTCTATCTATCTATCTATCTATCTATCTATCTATCTATCTATCTATCCATCTATCTATCTATCTATCTATCTATCTATCTAGCAGAATTTGGGGGAAAACATATGTAATTTTTTTAATCTGAAATCCAAATTTAAATGAAATTAAAACAAAATGGTCCTTCAAAACAATGTTACATATAAAATTGAATTCTCAAGAGATCATAATTTGCACCTTTGTGTATCTATGTATTTCATTGCCACCCACAGATATATGATTCTGACTGCAACCTTGTCAAAGTGCTAGTGAACAGAAAAATCTTGTGTCTTAAAGATTTTATAAAACTGGATATTTCTTAAAACTGAAAAAGTGTGTCTGTCGGCCAGTTAAATACCTTTTTTAAACATTTGTCTTAAAAACAATTGAAAATCCCAGTACGATACTAATTAATAGTTGTAAATTCCAAATAAACATTAAATAAGCGAAAAAGAAGATTAAAAGAAGTTCGAAAATAATATCCGGTTTTGTGAAAAATATAAAGCGGTAGTTGGTAGAAGCCATAAATGATAATTAAGAAGGAGGAAACATAAAACAGCTTTAGAAGATCAGCAATTTTGCTTATGCTCTCGCTCTCCAGGAGTTTAACACTAGTTAGAGGATTACCGGAAAATGTAAAAATGTGAACAAAAGAGATTTACGGCAATTATAAAAGGCGCATAGACCGCAGGAAAATGAAACACCCACATAAAGGACTAAGTTTAACAAACAAGATTAGAGAAAAAATAAAGATAAATGTCTAGGGTAATACCTGCCTGGGATAAGTGTTAGATTATTTTGCTACGCTAATTATTTTATGGCTACAGGTAAATACCCAGAAGAGGAAACATATGTCCTTTGTTATAAAATAGGACACAGGTAGAGATTAAACAGAAGAAAAGCGGAACCTAAACATAAGTCATAAGGACCTTTTTTCAATGAATTAAGTAAAACCAGGTACTATGACTGCTCACAAAGACAAAAAAGAAATGTGTAAAAGATTATATAATATGAAGAAGATCAGTAAAGAAGTATAAAGTATAAAAACAAGGACATTTTCTTCAACAGATATCATTAACAACTAAAACATCAAGGTGACAACAACTAAGTGAAAAATAATTTTAAAAGAAAATATTTAAAAAATTTAAATCAACATGAATTCCTATAAACAACAAGAAAGTTACTTAAAACAAACTCTGGAAAACAATCAACAAAAACGTTTAAGAGAAGACGATCAGGAAACCCAAGAAAATATGTTAAAAAAGCGACAACCTAAAACACTCTTCCGGCCCTGGTGCGATGAGCAAACTACTGCCAACAAACAAGTTATCAACGTACCAAAGGATATAACCAACAAAAAGCTACAACAACCAAAACTTCATTTACCCACTACTGCTCCTCTACTTCATCATCCCGCCTCCTATCAATTGGCGGTACAACAACAGCAAAGACAAACTGCTTTAGCTCTACAACAGGCCATGTATCAGCGTCAACTAATAATGACTCAAGTTTGGGCTCAACAACGTCTGCAGCAGCATCAACAAATGATGTTTCATCATCAGCAACAAATGCGACAACAGCTATTCGCATTTGGCCAACAAAAACAAGGACGTAAATAGATTTGCGAAATCTATTGAAATTTAGAAATAAGTTTTAAATAGTAGCTGTGATATTAGAATAAGTTTTAAGTGCTAAATAATATTATTTAATAATAAAATAAAAATTTTACTCATAAAATAAAAATTCCAAATTGTGTTTAAAGTTATAGTGTTAGGAATCAGTTTTCAGAGAAGCTAAATTTTGCCCAAAGTTAATAAAATCTAGAGATAAACATGAAATACAGATTGAAATTTACGGCAGCGTAAAATCGTCATAAATGCAAAATAACAAGGACACGAACAAAGAGAATATACCAAGAAGAAGAAGAAAGATTAACGAATTCGGTCCAGTTCAGGTTTTGGACAGCAGTTCGATTCTAGTTCTATTTTAGTTCGGTTCTAGTAATGTTCAAGTTCTATTCTAGTTCTGCTATAGTTCTGTTCTAGTTCTGCTCTAGTTCTGTTCTTGTTCCGCTCTAGTTCTGTTCTAGTTCTGCTCTAGTTCTGTTCTAGTTCTGCTCTTGTTCAGTTCTAGGTCTGTTCTAGTTCTGTTCTAGTTCTGTTCTAGTTCTGTTCTAGTTCTGTTCTAGTTCTGTTCTAGTTCTGTTCTAGTTCTGTTCTAGTTCTGTTCTAGTTCTGTTCTAGTTCTGTTCTAGTTCTGTTCTAGTTCTGTTCTAGTTCTGTTCTAGTTCTGTTCTAGTTCTGTTCTAGTTCTGTTCTAGTTCTGTTCTAGTTCTGTTCTAGTTCTGTTCTAGTTCTGTTCTAGTTCTGTTCTAGTTCTGTTCTAGTTCTGTTCTAGTTCTGTTCTACTTCTGTTCAAGTTCTGTTCTAGTTCTGTTCTAGTTCTAGTTTTGTTCTAGTTCTGTTTTAGTTCTGTTTTTAGTTCAGTTCTAGTTCGGTCCTAGTTCAGTTCTAGTTCAGTTTTAGTTCAGTTTTAGTTTAGTTTTAGTTCAGTTCTAGTTCAATTCTAGTTCAGTTCTTGTTCAGTTCTAGTTCAGTTCTAGTTCAGTTCTAGTTCTAGTTCAGTTCTAGTTCAGTTCTAGTTCAGTTCTAGTTCAGTTCTAGTTCAGTTCTAGTTCAGTTCTAGTTCAGTTCCAGTTCAGTTCTAGTTCAGTTCTAGTTCAGTTCTAGTTCAGTTCCAGTTCAGTTCTAGTTCAGCTCTAGTTCAGTTCTGGTTCAGTTCTAGTTTAGTCAAGTTCCAGTTCTAGATCTATTTTAAGTATGTTCTGTTCTCGTATTGTTTCATTTTACCCAATCAAAGATTCTAAAATGCGCATTTTGAAAATTATTTGTAACTACTACCCTTTTGGATTTAGGTATAAAAGTAATTTGTCAAAATGCGGAAAATTTTATAAACGGATTAAGAAAAATAAAGTACTTAACTTTTATGACCACAATAGAACAGCACAAACAAGGATTATGAAACTTAAGTAAAAATACCAATAAAAATTAAATTACAGGTAAAACAATATTAGACACACACAAACAAAAGGGACAATTTTTCACAACTTAAACCCAAATCCGGCAAATGTGAGCACAGGTAAACAGGATAACAAAAGGACACACAAATGTGTATAAATATTAAGCGCAGCGAAAAGAAAACATCATTCAATAATTAGCAAACAAACTAAAAACAACTAAAGAATATTATTTGGAAAAATATTACGCAATATGTCGTCACAAATTGTATACCAACACAAAAAGTTCGCTGCTAAAGCTGAAGACTACACTCACAAGAAATTTGGAAAGCATACAAACAAGCGTAAGCATGACGAGTTGGAGGAGAAGGAAAATGTCAGCCCAATTACTGCACAAACTATATTGGACTTAAAAGCACAAGAAGTTAATCAAATGGAGAAACCTTTACCCAAGAGGAAACAAACTAAAGCTTTGTTCAGACCCTGGTTGGTGGAAAGTGATAAGAAAAAGGAACATACATCAACTCCCTTAAATGCCACCAATAACAATATCCTGCCTCAACAGCATAATGCCACACTGGAACAACAGAAACGCAGGCGCAACCATTTAGATCATCACAATCATCAGCAGCAACAATTGGCTCAACAGTTGCGTTTGCAACAACTTCAACAATATAACGTCTATCAATATTATCAAGCTGCTGTAATGCAACAAAATCTGTATTTAAGACATTTGCAACAGTTGGCTTTACAACGACAAGGACAGTTATTTGTTTTTGGTCAACAATAAAAGATCACAACAATAAATCGACTAAGTTATGGAATAACTTCAAGTGATAACTGCTAATTTAACTAGTGTTAATTATAAGTAATTTATTATTAATTTAAGAATTTATGAAAATTTTATATAATAAAATATTTAAATTTAAATTATAAAACGATTTTTATTTAAGACAAAAGGGGTGTGTAATTCTCATATAAATTAAACACACAAATTCGTACATATGCGTGTAAATTGAAATCCAATAGAGCAAGAATCCTCAAATTCGGCACAACCTGTTAATATTTGAGTAATACAATCGAGTATCTCAAACGATACGCATACTTAATAGGAAAAATATAACAATTATTGTGTTGAAAATGGTTTAAGTTTCAGTTAATTTCGAAATGGGTCACTTATATATATTTGCTGACTAAATGGGCAAAATAATTATACAGGGCATGGCAGTATACCAACAAAGAAATATGAAATATACCAGATAGAATTCTAAAATTTTGTAGAAACCACTTCAGTATATAAATAAGTCAAAGGGGGTGTGGCACTTTTCATTTAAATTAAAAATGAAAATTCGTAAAAAACGAGTTAACTATTTCTATCTATCTATCTATCTATCTATCTATCTATCTATCTATCTATCTATCTATCTATCTATCTATCTATCTATCTATCTATCTATCTATCTATCTATCTATCTATCTATCTATCTATCTATCTATCTATCTATCTATCTATTTATCTATCTATCTATCTATCTATCTATCTATCTATCTATCTATCTATCTATCTATCTATCTATCTATCTATCTATCTATCTATATACCAGGACGAAAAGTAGTCTTTGGTAGCGAGTAACACTTCTTTAACATATTTAATGTTTCCAAAATCGACCAATTTTAAAAATTTGATGGAAAATTACTGAATAAGTTTCAGCAGATTTTACGCCTTGTTAGTACATTATAAATGTAAAGATAATTAAAACTTACCATTTTAAAGAGATCAAGACAAACCGCTACAGTTCTAACCCCAAGTTTCCGGCAATAAGGCTTATCCCTTTAAACCGTTGTTACATCATCTACAAGCTGAAAAATTTAACAAAATACAATACTATTAACGGATAAAAGGATACAGTAAAAAAGGACTTAATATTTATGACCATAATAAGGATACACTAGATAAAACTATAGGTAACAGAACTTCGGTTTTTAAGTAAAAGACAATATTAAACAATTATGAGGTGTTAACAGGTAAAAAGGGTAGCAATTAAAAGATTACCTATATGACCTAAAAACAAACAGGTAAACACTTTACTTAAAAGGACATACAACTAGTAAATAAGTATAAATATTACTAAACCAAAGAAAACAGCATCATTCTATTGAAACTACTTAAGCATTAAACATCGCAACTTCGTAAACTAAAAATTACCAAAAATGGCTTCATCGAACTTGCATCAAACTGAGCAATACATCCACAAGAAATTTGCAAAGCTTACCAATAAGAGGAAGCAAAAAGAAATCGAAGATAAGGAAAATGTAATAAATGCACAAACTATATTGGATAAGGCAAACAAGGAAACGGAAGAACCTTTACCGAAAAGAAAACAAACTAAAGCTTTATTTCGACCATGGTTGGATGATAAGAAAAAGAACACAACACAAACCCCAACTACAGCAGAAAGAGTTTTTAACTCAGTCCTGGCAAATCAACAACCTTCACAATTGTCCCAAAAAACAAAACGTAATCGCAAACATTTGACAACACTTATCCATCAGTATAATCAACAAGCTCAACAGTATTTGTTGCAGCAGCAACAATACTACGCTTTCTATCAACAACAGCAACAAGCTGCCGCTAAGCTGCATCATGTTTTATATCTACAGCAATTACAACAAATGGCCTTACAGCAGCAAAACCAGCGACAATTATTTGTTTTTGGTCAACAGTGAATTCGAAATGAACGTATTTTTTTATTGGGACTAAGTTATAGAATAACTTGTATTTTTAAACGCTAGTTAAACTAGAGTTAATTATTTGTTTAGTTATTTATTGTTATTTTTAAGTTGAAAAGTAATAAAATTACATTTATTCAGAAAATTTAAAAAGAATTAAATTGGATTTTTTTATTTATTTGATTACACTGTGCTACAAGAAAATATAGGTTTATAGTCTATTCATGAATATAGTACAGTCTTTATTGTAGTCTACAGTCTGTATTCTAGTCTTTAGTCTAGAGTTTACTATAGTAGTGTATAGTCTAGTTTGTGGTCTAGTCTACAGTCCAGTCTATAGTCTAGTCTATAGTCTAGTCTAAAGTCAATAGTCTAGTCTATAGTCTAGTAGTCTATAGTCTATTAGATAGTCTAGTCTTTAGTCTAGTCTATAGTCTAGTAAATAGTCTAGTCTATAGTCTAGTCTATAGTCTAGTCTAGTCTATAGTCTAGTCTAGTCTATAGTCTAGTCATTAGTCTAGTCTATAGTCTAGTCTATAGTCTAGTCTATAGTCTAGTCTATAGTCTAGTCTATAGTCTAGTCTATAGTCTAGTCTAGTCTATAGTCTAGTCTATAGTCTAGTCTATAGTCTAGTCTATAGTCTAATCTATAGTCTAGTCTATAGTCTAGTCTATAGTCTAGTCTATAGTCTAGTCTATAGTCTAATCTATAGTCTAGTCTATAGTCTACTCTATAGTCTACTCTATAGTATACTCTATACTCTACTCTATAGTATAGTCTATACTCTACTCTATAATCTAGTATATAGACTAGAGTAGATTCTACAGTCTTGTTTATATTCTAGTTTATGGTCTAGTCTATATTGTAGTCTTACATATTTGTTGCTATATTGACGTATGTCTCTGAACAATTTCATTGTAATGACATAATGCTAAAATTAATTTTAGATCTTAAAATAAAATCTTTTTGAACCCACTCCCAATATCTGAAGATAGTAATTAAAATTCAAGATTTTGTTCCGATACTACATAATTGTAATTTTATTACTTTTTGAAATAAATTAATAATAAATTACTTAAATCTAATTAAAATTATAATTAACACTAGTTAAACTAGTAAATTATTTAAAACACTAAGTTATCCCATAACTTTGTTTCATTTGTGCTCACGTTTTTTAATTATTGTTGGCCAAAAACAAAAAATTGTTTCTGCTGTTGTTGTGACACTTGTTGTTGTAGTTGCTGTAGATATATAGTATGTCGCAGCTTAGCAGCGGCAACTTGTTGCTGTTGATAATAGGCATAATATTGTTGTTGCAACAAATACTGTTGAGCCTGTTGATTGTATTGATGTATGAGCTGGGCAAGTTGTTGGCGATTCCATTTTGTTTGCTGTGTTCGTGCCTTGATTTGATTAGAAGCTGTTGGCTTTAAAACTTTTGTTGTTGTGCTAGGCTTTGTTTCTTTTATCGTAACTTCATCATCGAGCCAGGGTCTAAATAAAGCTTTAGTTTGTTTTCTTTTGCTTGAGGGTTGTTCCGTTTTGTTGTTTGCCATTTCCAATATAGTTTGTACACTGATTTCATTTTCCTTATCTTCCATTTCTTTTTGCTTGCGCTTGTTTGTATGCTTAGCAAATTTCTTGTGGGAATATTCTTCGACAGTCAATACGTTGGATTTGCAAGGATAGTTTGTTGAAGACATTTTGTAATTATTTTTGTTTCTCGTGATGTTTATAGTTTGAATTCTTACAACTGAATGCTGTTAATCCTTGTGGAAACAGGATATTTATGTAAAATGGGAAATAGTACCTGCTGCAGTAGTAATTTAGTTTAAAGGAACATAGGTAACTGTTTCAACACCTTCCTTATTGTAATTTATTACCTAATTTTGAATAAGTTTGAGTTTAAGGTGTTGTCCTTGAAATGTAATTGGAATTTTAGGAATTTATTTGACTTACCTGTTTTTTAAGGCATACGAGTATTCAGAGAAATATGGGAAATTCCCCAAAAAATTTCAACAAGGGAAAATTTATTCATTAATTTGAATAAAAGTTTTCAAACATCAATTTTTATATTTTATAAATCTTTAAAAAAGTTTTTTCTTTTAAAAATGTATGAATAATTTTATTTTGACACTTTATTAGTTGCAACTTAAACAAATATGTAAATATTAATCATTTAATTACAATTAATAAATATTTAATATATGAAAAAAAAAAAATACCGAGAAAAGTTACTAAATTGATTACAAAGGGCGTTATAAGTTGTTAAGAATGATTTAGTTAACTTAACTTTTTTATTGGATATTATTAAGATTTTTAACCGGTTTGAGATTAAGAAATGTTATTGACATTTAAAAACAACTAAAACAAATAGTTACACTAATTTTTAACACTTTATAAAAAACCGACAGTTAATACAAAAAGTAAACGGACACTTAATAGAAATGTCTAAAAAAGTTACACAAAAGTTAGTCTTTAGTCTAGTCTAGAGTCTAGTCTATAGTCTAGTCTATAGTCTAGTCTATAGTCTAGTCTATAGTCTAGTCTATAGTCTAGTCTATAGTCTAGTCTATAGTC
>NC_060950.1:63787987-63790430 GCF_022045245.1 Lucilia cuprina | reverse complement strand
GACTAGACTATAGACTAGACTATAGACTAGACTATAGACTAGACTATAGGCTAGACTATAGACTAGACTATAGACTAGACTATAGACTAGACTATAGACTAGACAATATACTAGACTATAGACTAGACTATTGTCTAGGCTATAGACTAGTCTTGACTATAGACTGGACTATAAACAATGCTAAAGAATAGACAAAAGACTAGACTATAGGCTACAGTAAAATCTAGACTATTGACTTTACTGTGTATTAGACTTTAGACTAAACTATATAATCTAGATATAGACAAGACAACAGACTAGACTATAGACTAGACGTAAGACTAAACTATCGACTATGTTGTCAGCTATAATCTACAATATGACGTGTTAAAATATCCACATCAGTTTGGTCCTTCAATTTAAAATTTTTTTAGATTAAAAAACAGTTTTTTCATTATTTAAATAATTTTATTTTTATAATTATCTCATTAATTTTCTTAGAATTAGTTACTTAAATATTAAAAATTAAATGATTATTTACAAAATTAATGTTAATAAATTTCTTAAACAATCACACAGTGATTAACACTTTAAGTATTTCAAAGCAATATTACAACCATCTTCCATTCTTATTGTTCATTGCCCACCAAAAAGGGTATAGTAAAGGGTTTCTTTTCTGGTGACCTATTTAACATTTTATTAGTTAAAGGTTCCACTTCCTTCAACTGATGATTTGAAGTTAATTGCATTAACTCATGCAAATAGGCCGTGGCTCTCATCGACTGCTCAATGATGTCAAAAGTTTGTTGAGAAAATTCCTTATATTGTTCCTCAATGGCAATATGTTCCAATTTCTTAACACGTCGACTCATGCGACAGGCAATGGTATTTTTATCACGTCTCTCTTGATCCTTGGCAGAACGTTCTTTTTTGGGGAATTTCCTTACCATATTACCATGATATTTACAAATGCTGCGTAAGGTATCATCGCTAATTTTGGGTAAAATTGCAACTGGAGGTGGGATAGCTGAGGATGCAGTGGTAGTTAGAGGGGTTGTTGTATGACGTCTGCTAGTGGAGGCTTTAGGTGAATAGGCTTGTGAGTAAGTGCTGCTGGTACTGCCAAATGATGATGAACGGGGTCTGATGGCTACGGGTATAACTACAGAGTTGTAATTGGGTGCATTACTTATGTTGGCTGCCTTAATGAAAGGTGTTGAAGTTTGACGTGTGATCGCTAAAGGTGAGAATACTTGTGAGTATGTGCTGCTGCTGCCAAATGATGTGGCACGTGATCTTTTAGCTTCGGGTAGAAAACTACTAGCGTAGTTATGTTCTTCACTATTGAGAGCAATATGAGTTCTTTTTAGGCTCGATTCTTTTGCTAAATAGTTAATGTTGTTCGAAGATGTTGATGAAGTTGTGCTGGTATTATCATTAAGTAGTTCAATCTCCACTTTGATGGACTCATAGTCTCCTTGAGAAGAACTTAAAGAATTCGAACGAACACGTTGACTACTTTGATCGAATTTTTTATGACGATATTCAAAACATTCTTCCATAGTGGTGGCAGGGATGATTTTAAGTGAAGTCATGATAGAATGATAAAAAATTTAAATATTTGAAATTAGTATAAAGTATTTTTTGTTGATATTTAAATATTGCTGCAGTTGATGTTCTAATGTTGCTGTCTTGCTGTAGACTATGATCTTCAACACTTTCTCTTAATTATTATATACAAACGAATTTCCAATTTGCTGCTGCTTACCTTATCGCCAAAGTTATTTTGCTAATTCTTTTGTTTGTCACAAACAAAATATGTTTATGATGTTGTTTGTTTATGTTACGACAATTTTAAATTATTTTTCATATATTTTTGCACTTATTTTGAGTAAAAACTTATCACAAACACTTGTGAAGGGACACACACACAAGTGATGTGTAGTTTAGGTAGTGGTGATGATGATATTTCTCGAGTGATAAGCTGGTTGTTTAGTTGCTCGCAATGTAAACAAACATACAGGCAAGGAAGTAAATCATGATTGAACAAGCTTAGGCAGGTCATGTAATATGTAGGAAAATGTTTAACCCATTCTATACAAAATTTTCTGTACATATATCTATAATCTTTCAATAATTACTGCAAAATGCTTTCAAGATTTATTTTGAGTTGAAGTTATTTATTTTGCAATTTTTTTTGCAAAACTTTAAATAAGAGAACTACTACAGATCTAACACAAAACAAGGACGTAACTAGAACATAACTGCAAAAAAAATAGAACAGAACTAGAATAGAACTAGAACTGAATTAGAACAGAACTAGAACAGAACTAGAACAGAACTAAAACAGAACTAAAACAGAACTAGAACAGAACTAGAACAGAACAAGAACATAACTAGAACAGAACTAGAACAGAACTAGAACAGAACTAGAACAGAACTAGAACAGAACTAGAACAGAACT
>NC_060950.1:63785528-63787887 GCF_022045245.1 Lucilia cuprina | reverse complement strand
CTGTTCTAGTTCTGTTCTAGTTCTGTTCTAGTTCTGATCTAGTTCTGTTCTAGTTCTGTTCTAGTTCTGTTCTAGTTCTGTTCTAGTTCTGTTCTAGTTCTGTTCTGTATTTTGCAGAAATTATTGAAAAATTTAAAAAAACACATAAATCTTTGTAGAATGTGTTAAATTTTACTTGACCTGTCCTAGCTTGTTCAATCATGATTTACATACACTCATGTCTGTTTGTTTACATTGCGATTGAGTAAACAACCATTTTATCACTACAAAAATATCATCATCACTACTACCTACCCTACACATCACTTGTGTGTGTGTCCCTGCTCAAGAGTTTGTGATAAGTTTTTACCCAAAATAAGTGCAAAAATCTATGAAAAATAATTTAAAATTGTCGTAACATAAACAAACAACATCATAAACATATTTTGTTTGTGACAAACAAAAGAATTAGCAAAATAACTTTGGCGATAAGGTAAGCAGCAGCAAATTGGAAATTCGTTTGTATATAATAATTAAGAGAAAGTGTTGAAGATCATAGTCTACAGCAAGATAGCAACATAAGAACATCAACTGCAGCAATATTCAAATATCAACAACTATTTCCTTATAATAATTTCAAATATTTAAAATTATTATCATTCCATTATGACTTCACTAAACATTATCCCTGCCACCACTATGGAAGAATGTTTTGAATATCGTCATAAAAAATTCGATCAAAGTAGTCAACGTGTTCGTTCGAATTCTTTAAGTTCTTCTCAAGGAGATTATGAGTGCATCAAAGTGGATATTGAAAGACTTAATGATAATACCAGCGCAACTTCATCAACATCTTCGATCAACATTAACTATTTAGCAAAAGAATTGAGCCTGAAAAGAACTCATACGGCTCTTAATAGTGAAGAACATAACTACGCTAGTAGTTTTCTACCCGAAGCCAAAAGATCACGTGCCACATCAATTGGCAGCAGCAGCACATACTCACAAGTATTTTCACCTTTTGCCATTACACGTCAAACTTCAACACCTTTAACTAAGGCAACCAACATCAGCAATGCACCCAATTACAACTCTGTAGTTATACCCGAAGCCAGCAGACCCCGTTCATCATCATTTGGCAGTACCAGCAGTACTTACTCACAAGCCTATTCACCTAAACCGTCCACTAGCAGACGTCATACAACAACACCTCTAACTACCAGTGCATCCTCAGCTATCCCACCTCCAGTAGCCATTTTACCCAAAATTAGCGATGATACCTTACGCAGCATTTGTAAATATCATGGTAATATGGTAAGGAAATTCCCCAAAAAAGAACGTTCTGCCAAGGATCAAGAGAGACGTGATAAGAATACTATTGCCTGTCGCATGAGTCGACGTGTTAAGAAATTGGAACATATTGCCATTGAGGAACAATATAAGGAATTTTCTCAACAAACTTTTAACATCATTGAGCAGTCGATGAGAGCCACGGCCTATTTGCATGAATTAATGCAATTAACCTCAAATCAGCAGTTGAAAGAAGTTGAGTGCCAAACATCTGAGAAATTAACTAAGACTCCAGCGAAGAAACCTTTTACTATAGACTTTTTAGTGGGTAATGAAAAGAGTATCTAGTTTTAAATTTAGTTTAAGAAATTTTATAAAAATACTTAATATATTAGTCACTGTGTGATTATTAATTTTATAAATTGTTTAATATTGTATTTAATACTTTAATTGTTAATATTAAGTTGATTGTAAGAAAACTAATAGAATTTAGATGAAAATTAAATGTCTGCAAATAAAAATACATATTTATAAAACTAATGCTGTTGTCATAATGATTCAGAAGGGCAATTAGACTATTAAACATCTAATAGCACCAGGTCATGACAATGGACTTGATTGTTACATTGACTACAGTAATAGAGTAATAAATAGACCAGAAAATAGACTAGAAAAAATACCAGACAACTATAAACTAGACCAAACTAAAGAGTAGACTTAAGACTATAAACTATACATTAGTCTAGACTGAACTAAACTAAAGAGACTAAAGACTAGACAACCGACTAGCCTATAGGCTAGACTATAATAAAGACTATAGACTATGATGTGGCCTAGACATTATCGACTGGACTATAGACTATACTATAGGCTATATTCTAGACTAGATTATAGACAAGATTATAAACTAGCCTATGGACATGATTATAGACTAGACTATAGACTAGACTATAGACTAGACTATAGACTAGACTATAGACTGTACTATAGACTAGACTATAGATTAGACTATAGACTAGACTATAGATTAGACTATAGACTAGACTATAGACTAGACTATAGACTAGACTATAGACTAGACTATAGACTA
>NC_060950.1:63768433-63785428 GCF_022045245.1 Lucilia cuprina | reverse complement strand
TCTATAGTCTAGTCTATATATAGTATAGTCTATCGTCTAGTCTATAGTCTAGTCTATATTCTGGTCTATATTTTAGTATATAGTCTAATCTATAGTCCAGCCTATAGTCTAGCCTATAGTCTATACTATAGTCTAGTCTTTAGTCCAGTCTGTGGTCTAGTCTATAGTCTAGTCTATGGTCTAGTCTATAGTCTAGTCTATAGTCTAGTCTATAGTCTAGTCTTTAATCTAGTCTATATTCTGGGGTATATTCTAGTATATAGTCTAATCTATAGTCCAGCCTATAGTCTAGCCTATAGTCTATACTATAGTCTAGTCTATTGTATATGTTCAAGTATATAGTCTATTAGTATATGTTCAAGTATATAGTTTGGAGTCAAGTCAAGTATAGTGTAGTCTGTAGTCAAGTCTATTCTCTAATCTAGTATATAGTCTATTCTCTAGCCTCGTCTATAGCCTAGTCTGGAATAAAGTCTATAGTCAATTCTAATTTCGGTTTTATCTTTTAATTTGTTTGTTCAGATTTTCTATTTTCTTTTTCTTTGTTTTTAATTGAAATAACAAAATTCCAGGATATTTCAAATACTTTTGTTTTCAAAACGAAAGGAAAACCATACGGATTCCTATTAAGCCAATTGTTTACACTAACTTCCTTTATATTTTTCTAATTTTTCTTTATTTGTTTTGGATTTACGGATATTTTACAAAAAGCAATACAATTTGAAAGAAAAAAACAAATTTTATGATTTGCTAGTTTTCAAAACAATTAAATTCTTACTTAACGACTAAACAACAGAAAATAAAACAACAAAGTTGCAAAAATACATTTTAAAGGAAAATTTACTTTAGGTAGTTAAAAATAATAAAATGTTTATTATAAAAATCCCAAAAGAAAACATAAAGATAAGCCTTTTGTTTGTCTACCACACACACAAGCAACAGAATCTACGCGCAGGCGCATGTCTTATCAGTATTACCGCACAGCAGGTTGCAATTTTTCATGACTTAGTTTTGGTTGGATAAACAATTCTAAGATTTACACATGTATTTTAGAAATTTTTATTATAATACGACACAAATCATCATTTTGTGTGTTGTTTGTTTAGGTCTTGTTAACATTAGTTTTTGTATAAGAATTTGTGAACATTTTTTTGTTTTCAAAATTGTATCATGCTGTGTCAATACAAATAGTTATTTTTAAAAATTTAAACACTAGTACTTAAAATTTTAGGGCTGTGATTATCTGGAAGTGTCTTTTAAGAACGAGATATGTATGACAGACAATTGTCCAATTTCTGAGAATTTATAGATCTATTTGTATTTCATAGATAAAACAGTAAGTAGGATTTGTTTAAACAAGAACAAGAAGAAGAGAAAATGCAGTAAAACAAATAAAAGTAGGTTTGATAATATTTTACAATAATTATCAATTAAATTTTAAATGGGTATGACCAGTAAATATTTGTGATAAACACAATTGGGTAGAGACAAAAGAGAAGGTTTTGAGTTCCTGTTAATGATATTATTTAAACAACTTTGTAACGACTCTTTAGTCTTTTACAAATACACTGCAGCAATAACTAGTTAATATACACTAGACTAAAAACAAGAATATAGAGTACACTATAGAATAGACTATAAAATAGACTATAGAATAGACTAAAGACTACACTATAGACTAGACAATAGAATAGACTATAGACTAGAGATTTGACTATAAACTAGACTAAAGATTAGACTATAGACTAGGCTATAAACAAGCCTATAGACTAAACAACAGACTAGGCTAAAGAAGAGCATACAGACTAGCCTATAGACTGGACTATATACTAGACTATATACTAGACTATAGACTAGACTATAGTCTAGACTATATATTATACAATAGACTAGACTATAGACTACGCTATAGACTCGACTCGATTAGACTATATGCTAAACTATAGACAAGACTTCACTAGAATACATGCTAAACTATAGACTAGACTATATAGACTAGACTATAGACAACACTATAGACAAGACTATAGACTAGAGTAGACTAAAGACTAGACTATAAACTAGACTATAAACTAGATTATCGACTAGACTATAGACTAGACTATAGACTAAACTATAGACTAGACTATATACTAGATAATAGACTAGACTATAGACTATAAGCTAGACCATAGACTAGAATATAGTCTAGACTATATACTATACAATAGACTAGACTATAGACTACACTATAGACTCGACTCGATTAGACTATATGCTTAACTATAGACTAGACTATAAACAGAACTATAGACTAGACTCTATTAGACTATATACTGAACTATAGTCTATACTATATGCTAAACTATAGACTAGACTATGGACTAGAATAAAGACTAGACTATAGACTAGACTTTAGACTAGACTTCAGACTAGATTTCAGACTAGACTATAGACTAGGTTTGATTAGACTATATACTAAACTATAGACTAGACTATATGCTAAACTACATCTTAGACAATGGACTAGACTATAGACTAGACTATAGACTAGACTATAGACTAGACTATAGACTAGACTATAGACTAGAATAGAATCTAGACTATTTACTATACAATAGACTAGACAATAGACTCGACTCGATTAGACTACATACTAAACTATAGACTAGACTACACTACACTAAAATGTATGATAAACTATAGGCTAGACTATAGAGTAGACTATAGACTAGACCATTGACTAGACTATAGACTAGACTATAGACTAGACTATAGACTAGACTACAGACTAGACTTTAGTCTATACTAGACTATAGACTACACTATAAATTAGACTATAGACAGTCTATAGCCTAGACTATATTTTACCAGTAGTCAAAGTTACAATCAAGTCTATTGTACTGACCTGGTGCTATTAGATGTTTAATAGTCTAATTGCCCTTCTGATTCAATATAACATCAGCATTAGTTTTATAAATATGTATTTTTATTTGCAGACATTTGGTTTTGATCTAAATTCTATTAGTTTTCTTACAATCAACTTAACATTAACAATTAAAGTATTAAATACAAAATTATACAATTTATAAAATTATTAATCACACAGTGACTAATATATTAAGTATTTTTATAAAATTTCTTAAACTAAATTTAAAACTAAATGCTCTTTTCATTACCCACTAAAAAGTCTATAGTAAAAGGTTTCTTCGCTGGAGTCTTAGTTAATTTCTCAGAGGTTTGGCACTCGACTCCTTTCAACTGCTGATTTGAGGTTAATTGCATTAATTCATGCAAATAGGCCGTGGCTCTCATCGACTGCTCAATGATGTTAAAAGTTTGTTGAGAAAATTCCTTATATTGTTCCTCAATGGCAATATGTTCCAATTTCTTAACACGTCGACTCATGCGACAGGCAATGGTATTCTTATCACGTCTCTCTTGATCCTTGGCAGAACGTTCTTTTTTGGGGAATTTCCTTACCATATTACCATGATATTTACAAATGCTGCGTAAGGTATCATCGCTAATTTTGGGTAAAATGGCTACTGGAGGTGGGATTGCTGAGGATACACTGGTAGTTAGAGGGGTTGTTGTATGAAGTCTGCTAGTGGAGGCTTTAGGTGAATAGGCTTGTGAGTAAGTGCTGCTGGTACTGCCAAATGATGATGAACGGGGTCTGATGGCTTCGGGTATAACTACAGAGTTGTAATTGGGTGCATCGCTTATGTTCGCTGCCTTAATGAAAGGTGTTGATGTTTGACGTGTGATCGCTAAAGGTGAAAATACTTGTGAGTATGTGCTGCTGCTGCCAAATGATGTGGCACGTGATCTTTTGGCTTCGGGTAGAAAACTACTAGCGTAGTTATGTTCTTCACTATTAAGAGCCGTATGAGTTCTTTTTAGGCTCGATTCTTTTGCTAAATAATTAATGTTGTTCGAAGATGTTGATGATGTTGCGCTGGTATTATCATTAAGTCTTTCAATGTCCACTTTGATGCACTCATAGTCTCCTTGAGAAGAACTTAAAGAATTCGAACGAAAACGTTGACTACTTTGATCGAATTTTTTATGACGATATTCATAACATTCTTCCATAGGGGTGGTAGGGATAATGTTTATTGAAGTCATGATGAAATGATAATTATTTTAAATATATGAAATTATTATAAGTAAGTAATTGCTGATATTTAAATATTGCTGCAGTTGATGTTCTTATGTTGCTGTCTTGTTGTAGACTATGATCTTCTATACTTTCTCTTAATTATTATATACAAACGAACTTCCAATTTAGTTCGGCTTACCTTATCGCCAAAGTTATTTTGCTAATTCTTTTGTTTGTCACAAACATAATATTTTTACGATGTTGTTTGTTTATGTTACGGCAATTTGAAATTAGTTTTCATAGATTTTTGCACTTATTTTGGGTAAAAACTTATCACAAACCCTTGAGCAGGAACACACACACAAATGATGCGTAGCTTAGGTAGTGGTGACGATGATGATGATATTTTTGTAGTGATAAGCTGGTTGTTTACTCAATGTAAACAAACAGTAAGACAAGTAATTAAGTCATGATTGAACAAGCTTGAGCAAGTTTAGGGAAATATGAAAGTTTATTTAACTCTTTCTATAGAGAGTTCATTTTCTTATTTTGCAAGATAATAATGACTAGAGACTAGACAATAGACTGGATTATTGAATAGATTAAAAATTAGACTATATACAACGATATAGTCGGGACTATAGGCAGGGCTATAGACTAGGCTAAACTAAAAACTAGATTATAGTCTGGAGTAAAGACTAGAGTTTGGACGATACCCTATATACTACGGACTACAGACTAGACTATAGTCTCGACTATAGACTATACTATAGTCCGGACTATAGAGTAGACTAGAGTCCGGACTACAGACTAGACTAGATTATAGTCTGGACTATAGATTAGACTATAGACTAAACTATAGTCTGGACTATAGACGAGACTATACTCTGGACTATAGACTAGACTAGACTCTGGACTATAGAAAAAACTATAGTCTGGACTTTAGACTTTAGTCTCGACTATAGACTAGACTATAGTCTCGACTATAGACTAGACTATAGTCTAGACTATAGACTAGACTATAGTCTGGACTATATACTAGACTATAGTCTGGATTATAGACTAGACTATAGTCTGGACTATAGTCTGGACTATAGCCTAGACTAAAGTCTGGACTATAGACTATACTATAGTCTTGACTATAGACTTGACTATAGTCTATTGCCTTAACAATAGTCGGGATTATAGTCTGGACCATATGATAAACAAAAGCCTTCACTATAGTCCCGACTATAATCTAGTTCTGATTATAGTTGGTAATCTTCAATCCATCTTTAGATTATATTACATAGTTTAGTCTGATTATCAGCCATTATTTAATAATTATTTATTAACAATATATATTGTTTAAAGCATTATTATGTTCTTTTTTTCTTTATAATAACTTTATTACCCATTTCCCTACAATTTAATTAAAGCATTTTTTTCGCTCTTTTTTGTTTTGCAAAATTTCAAAATTACCTTTATTGTTTTCCTCTATGATTTTTTTTTATCCAAAAAGTGTTACAATAAAACAATTAATAAACAAAGTATTTTTTTTATATTTTCCATAAAAATAATTTTTGTTTAAAAAGCAAATTTAGTAAATTTTACAAAAAAAAAGTTAAAGACTTCCGTTGCTAAACCATGACGCTAAACGGCTGAGCAAATAAGTAATATATTGTGGTTGTCCGGTAAAAAGTAATAAGTTAGTTTATTGCAATAATCAATCAGATTATCACATTTTGCTGCAAATGAATTTATTACTCTCTACCTTTATCTGCAGTTTTTTTTAATTTTTTTGTTTAATAACAAAATTTTATAAATCTTAATTATTTTGTTTAGTTTTATTGTTATTTTTGTTATGTTTAACTCTCTCGTTATCTGTTTATTCATAAAAAATATATAATTTCAATTTTCAAATGCAACCAACTAAAGAGAAGTTTCCGTTTTGCGTGTTTTTTTGTCGCTTGGATACATGCATGAACAAATTTCTGTTAAAAACAAATAAAAATCTTGAGTAAATACATGATTTTATAGTTTTTTGGCTTAAGAAATAATTGCAGAATTGCTAAAAATATACAAAGAAATAATTTTAGAAGAAATCACAAAAAAAAATAATAATTGAAGCAAAATTTTACCTCTAGTACAGTTCAAGTTGTGTTCTAGTTCTGTTTTACTTCTGTTCTAGTTCTGTTGTAGTTCTGTTCTAGTTCCGTTCTAGTTCCGTTCTAGTTCCGTTCTAGTTCCATTCTAGTTCTGTTCTAGTTCTGTTCAAGTTCAGTTCTAGATGTGTTCTAGTTCTGTTTTAGTTCTGTTCTAGTTCCAGTTCTGTTCTAGTTCTGTTCTAGTTCTGTTCTAGTTCTGTTCTAGTTCTGTTCTAGTTCTGTTCTAGTTCTGTTCTAGTTCTGTTCTAGTTCTGTTCTAGTTCTGTTCTAGTTCTGTTCTAGTTCTGTTCTAGTTCTGTTCTAGTTCTGTTCTAGTTCTGTTCTAGTTCTGTTCTAGTTCTGTTCTAGTTTTGTTCTAGTTCTGTTCTAGTTCTGTTCTAGTTCTGTTCTAGTTCCAGTTCTGTTCTAGTTCTGTTCTAGTTCTGGTTTAGTTCTGTTCTAGTTCTGTTCTAGTTCTGTTCTAGTTCTGTTCTATTTCTGTTCTAGTTCTGTTCTAGTTCCGTTCTTGTTCTGTTCTAGTTCTGTTCTAGTTCTAGTTCTGGTTCTGTTCTAGTTCTGGTTCTGTTCTAGTTCTGTTCTATTTCTGTTCTAGTTCTGTTCTTATTTTAAAATCATATAATTAAAAATCATATTTAATTATAGGCGTTAAAAGAGTTAGTTGAAATCTAATTGTAATTTCAAACTTAAAAAAGGAAATACATATGTCTGAGAAAAACGAATAAATTACTTAAGAAATTAATGCTTTTAAACAGGGCTGGAACTTTTTAGGTAAAAATTAAATAAAATTATAATTAAAAAACTATCGTAAAATGTTATTACAGCAATGGAAAGCTGTCATCTAAAGCTATCAAAATCATTGAAAATGAACAAAATAATTTAATATAATTTTGTAGCTTTGTTTCTTACATTTTTTAAATTTAAAATTAGCAATAATAAATTCCTAAACACGTGCCTTTATTTATTTGTTTTAACTTTAAAAACAAATTAAAGCAATTATTTTTTTATTTTAACATATTGACCCATTAAAGTTTTATTTAAATTGTAAATCAATGTTAAAAAGTACCGGCAATAACAACGAAGTCTATGAATAATAATTCACTTAGAGAACATTTGATTTTGTATCTATAATTAAGAAAATCATCGAATTGTGACTAAACGTCATTATATGAATGAAAAATAAAGTCAAAATGTACAAAATATTTAATCGAGTAGCTTATAAACAGAACTAGAACAGAACTAGAACAGAGCTAGAACAGAACTAGAACAGAACTAGAACAGAACTAGAAGAGAACTAGAACAGAACTAGAAAAGAACTAGAACAGAACTAGAACAGAACTAGAACAGAACTAGAACAGAACTAGAACAGAACTAGAACAGAACTAGAACAGAAGTAGAACAGAACTAGAACAGAACAAGAATAGAACTAAAACACAACTAGAACAAGAAAAGAACGGAGCTAGAACAGAACTAGAACAGAACTAAAACAGAACTAGAACATAACTAAAATATAAAACTAAAACAGAACTAGAACAGAACAAGAATAGAACTAAAACACAACTAGAACTAGAACAGAACTAGAACAAGAAAAGAACAGAGCTAGAACAGAGCTAGAACAGAGCTAGAACAGAACTAGAACAGAACTGGAACAGAACTAGAACATAACTAGAACAGAACTAAAATATAAAACTAAAAGAGAACTAGAACAGAACTAGAACAGAACTAGAACAGAACTAGAACAGAACGAGAACAGAACTAGAACAGAACTAGAACAGAACTAGAACTAGAACTAGAACAGAACTAGAACAGAATTAGAACAGAACTAGAACTAGAACAGAACAGAACAGAACTAGAACAAAACTAGAACAGAACTAGAACAGAACTAGAACAGAACTAGAACAGAACTAGAACAGAACTAGAACAGAACTAGAACAGAACTAGAACAGAACTAGATCAGAACTAGAACAGAACTAGAACAGAACTAGAACAGAACTAGAACAGAACTAGAACAGAACTAGAACAGAACTAGAACAGAACTAGAACAGAACTAGAACAGAACTAGAACAGAACTAGAACTGAACTAGAACTGAACTAGAACTGAGCTAGAACAGAACTGGAACAGAACTAGAACAGAACTAGAACAGAACTAGAACAGAACTAGAACAGAACTAGAACAGAACTAGAACAGAACTAGAACTAGAACAGAACTAGAACAGAACTAGAACAGAACTAGAACAGAACTAGAACAGAACTAGAACAGAACTAGAACAGAACTAGAACAGAACTAGAACAGAACTAGAACAGAACTAGAACAGAACTAGAACAGAACTAGAACAGAACTAGAACAGAACTAGAACTGAACTAGAACAGAACTAGAACAGAACTAGAACAGAACTAGAACAGAACTAGAACAGAACTAGAACAGAACTAGAACAGAACTAGAACAGAACTAGAACAGAACTAGAACAGAACTAGAACAGAACTAGAACAGAACTAGAACAGAACTAGAACTAGAACAGAACTAGAACTGAACAAGAACTACTTAAACTAGAACTGAACTAGAACAAAACAGAACTAAAACAGAACTAGAACAGAAATAGAACAGAACTAGAACAAAACTAGAACAGAACTAAAACAGAACTAGAACAGATCTTGTCTCATAGAAGAATTCCTATAGAAGATTTAATTTTACACCAAACAGATTTTTTGCAATTTTATTTTCCAATAAAAAAAACTTAAACTGAAGTCAAGCTCATTAAGCATTCATTATACAAAAACGAAATTTCTCTTTACTCTCTCTCTCTCTCTTTGTGCATGCTTTTGATTGATACTCTTTATGTAGAATTTTATAAAATATAAAAATTTATGTTGTTGAAACATGTAAAATAATAAATAAATACTTAATTTATTATTTTACTCACATCGTTTTTTAATAAATAATAATAATACAATTGAAAATACCGGCTAACTAGTTGTCTGTCTATTCGTCTGTCTGTCTATCTTTCGAAATATTGTGGGGTCGGTCTGTAGTTGTATGATGTTGGTTGACCAATACCTACCTAATAAATTTGTTGTATTCTGAAACAAAAACCACTATAGTTGCGAGTATGAGCCAAATCGTATATAGATACGATAAAAAATTATAAAAAATAGATAAAAAAATAAAAGTTATTTAATCGTGATTTTTGTTTAATCGTCATTTGTTTTTGTGTTTTTTTTCGTTTTCAATCTATAGATTAAGTTAGTACTTGATGTTGTACAACAAATTGCTTATTGTTTTTGTCATTGTTATTTTTTTGTTATTATTTTATTCTGTGGTTTGTCTCCCTTTTGAGTTGACGTACGTAATTTTTTTTCTATATTGCAAATAAATACAAGGTTGACCATTATTTTGCAGTTTAGAAGTGGTCTAGACTTGCTGTTAAACGGGTGGAAAAAATTTATCGATTGTTATAAAAGAAACCCTAATAAAAGGATTAAGTTTATAACAAAAAACGGATAATTAAAAAATTAAAAAACATGTTTAGCGGATTAAATATTTTCATAGTTTTAAGTTTGAATGCGTGGTTGGTGTTAGCAGCACCACAAGTTCATAATTTCAAGGAAATTTCCGAATTACGTGAGTGAAAATATTGAATTATTTACAAGATTTCTAAAGGAAAATAATTAAAAACAATAAAAAATTGTTCTAATTATAATAAAAAAATATATATTGTGCAAAACGAAATAGTCTTTTAAAAAATATAAAAAAAAATGTTAATTTCTAATTATTTTTCATAAAAATAATAGACAACGTCAAGAACTTTTAAAAATAGAAAAAATAATTAAAATCGTTTAATATGTTTGCCTATATTAACAGTAAACTTAATTAAGGACTAATTAAAAAAGTCAAATCTGACAGATAACATGACAAAGATGGCAAAAATTTCAAAAACTCTAATGTAATCTTCAAAAATTTTTAAATACTAATTTTTTAAAATTTGTTCAGTGTTTGTAATCTTATTTTTATATTTTTGAACCCATCGTATTGCTGAAATAAAGATATACATATTACTTATGTATGTTATAATATCTATTTAATATAAATTTTCTATAATTTATTAAATGACATGAGTTATTAATGTAAATCCCAGAATATAAACTAAATCACTTGAGCTACTTAAAAAAATAATCACGTTTTGAAATGTTGACAAATGACAAACAATTTGCTTAATAAAAGAAGATTCCTTCACAAAATCTTTAAAAAATTAAACAATTAAAGCAGAACTGAACTAGAACTGAACTTAAAGAGAACAGAACTAGAACAGAACTAGAGCAGAACTTGAATAGAACTAGAGCAGAACTAGACTAAAACTAGAACAGAACTAGAACAGAACCAGAATAGAACTAGAATAGAACTAGAACAGAACTAGAACAGAACTAGAACAGAACTAGAACAGAACTAGAACAGAACTAGAACAGAACTAGAACAGAACTAGAACAGAACTAGAACAGAACTAG
This sequence comes from Lucilia cuprina, assembly GCF_022045245.1. NCBI lineage: Eukaryota > Metazoa > Arthropoda > Insecta > Diptera > Calliphoridae > Lucilia > Lucilia cuprina. Next base: position 63,774,700 of record NC_060950.1, on the reverse strand, counting down.
AACAGAACTAGAACAGAACTAGAACAGAACTAGAACAGAACTAGAACAGAACTAGAACAGAACTAGAACAGAACTAGAACATAACTAGAACAGAACTAGAACAGAACTAGAAAAGAACTAGAACAGAACTATCACAGGACTATCACAGAACTAGAACAGAAATAGAACAGAACTAGAACAGAACTAGAACAGAACTAGAACAGAACTAGAACAGAACTAGAACAGAACTAGAACAGAACTAAAACAGAACTAGAACTGAACTAGAACTGAACTAGAACAGAACTAGAACAGAACTAGAACAGAACTAGAACTGAACTAGAACTGAACTAGAACTGAACTAAATCAGAACTAGAACAGAACTAGAACAGAATTAGAACAGAACTAGAACAGAACTAGAACAGAACTAGAACAGAACTAGAACAGAACTAGAACAGAACTAGAACAGAACTAGAACAGAACTAGAACAGAACTAGAACAGAACTAGAACAGAACTAGAACAGAACTAGAACAGAACTAGAACAGAACTAGAACAGAACTAGAACAGAACTAGAACAGAACTAGAACAGAACTAGAACAGAACTAGAACAGAACTAGAACAGAACTAGAACAGCACTGAACTAGAACAGCACTGAACTAGAACAGCACTGAACTAGAACTGAACTAGAACTGAACTAGAACTGAACTAGAACTGAACTAGAACTGAACTAGAACAGAACTAGAACTGAACTAGAACTGAACTAGAACTGAACTAGAACTGAACTAGAACTGAACTAGAACTGAACTAGAACTGAACTAGAACTGAACTAAAACTGACCTAGAATTGAACTAGAACTAATCTAGAACTGAACTAGAACAGAACTGAACTAGAACTAAACTAGAACTTAACTAGAACTGAACTAGAAGTTAAACTGAACTTGAACTGTACTAGCACTGAACTACAACATCTGAATTCCAAGTTTATCGCATATTTCTTTGAGAATATTTGAAACATTTTTTAAACTTTATGAATGAATTTTATTAACTCTGTGACTTTCATTACATTGTTTATTTAATTTTTATTTTTTTATATATTAACACTACTCAAGGTAAAACCAGGCCTAGTTTTTTTAATTTGACAGTTTTATGACGCATTTATGTTTTATGATTTTATAAAATACATCACAATCACACTCACTAGATACTTTTTTAGAATCTGCCGATTCCAATGAATCAGCAGCATAAATAAGTAACATATTGAAGCTTAAAAAACTAATTATTATATTCTGTATTTGCCACATTTTTTTATAGAATTTTTAGTTGCAACTTAAGTTTGAACACTTTTAGTATTTGAAAATTGAAAAACTTTATTTAAACCGTATTGCTCTAAGTCTGTATGTTATTTAAACAGCATTTGATCAATAAATAATGTTTTTATTAGAAATTCTAAAAAAGTTGCATAGAATGATTTTTGTTACCTAATGAACAGTCATGATAGAATTGAAAATACCCTAATGATTTTAAGACAACTTTGAAATATTTCTATCAGACATTTTTTTTCAAAAACTCAAACAAAATATTCATTCTAAATTTCAAAATGCCTTTTGATTTGTTTCTTCTATATCTTCCACTTAAAATTTCCATTCATATTTTTTTATTGGATTTTAGCATTTTCTGAAGTCTATATGACCGTTTCCTTCTTGAATTACATAGTGTCAAGTGCACTGATCTCTAGTCACAGTGTTTCAAGTAAAACTACTCGTAACTGGAAATGTAATCATAATATTACATTAACAAGTACTATTGAATAATTTAATGCAACCAATTAAATACAAATTTAATTTTATTTTTATGCAAATAAAGTAATAACGTTGTTAGTAGAAACCTGTCCAAAGGGACAGGTTAAGAAATAAACTAGTCCTGTAACAGATTTTTTTAAAGCTAGATATTGTTTTTTTCGGTCATAATAGCCACTATTGACGACGCTATGTTTGAATCGCTTTTATCAACTCAACCGTTTCTAGTTCAGATCTCGATCAGTTCTAGCTCACTTCTAGTTCAGTCCAGTTCTAATTCAGTTCTAGTTTAGTCCAGTTCTAGTTCAGTCCAGTTCTAGTTCAGTCCAGTTCTAGTTCAGTTCTAGTTCAGTTCTAGTTCAGTTCTAGTTCAGTTCTAGTTCAGTTCTAGTTCAGTTCTATTTCAGTTCTAGTTCAGTTCTAGTTCAGTTCTAGTTCAGTTCTAGTTCAGTTCTAGTTCAGTTCTAGTTCAGTTCTAGTTCAGTTCTAGTTCAGTTCTAGTTCAGTTCTAGTTAGTTCTAGTTCAGTTCTAGTTCAGTTCTAGTTCAGTTCTAGTTCAGTTCTAGTTCAGTTCTAGTTCAGTTCTAGTTCAGTTCTAGTTCAGTTCTAGTTCAGTTCTAGTTCAGTTCTAGTTCAGTTCTAGTTCAGTTCTAGTTCAGTTCTTATTCAGTTCTAGTTCAGTTCTTATTCAGTTCTAGTTCAGTTCTAGTTCAGTTCTAGTTCAGTTCTAGTTCAGTTCTAGATCAGCTCTAGTTCAGTTCTAGTTCAGTTCTAGTTCATCTCTAGTTCAGTTATGGTCTGCTTCTGTTCTGTTTCTGTTCTGCTTCTGTTCTGGTTCTGTTCTGCTTCTGTTTTGGTTCTAATTTCAATATTTTATATAAAGCTTGTTCTTTTGCAAATCTTATATTTAATCATTCAAATATTTATTACAACAATTATATTTACATATATTAAAAAATAACAAAGTTTTGGTTTAATATTAACAGTTATTTTAACAGTTTACCAGTTTTAAAATATAGACTTATTCACGAAAATTATAAAATTAATCCTTAGTTAGAATCAAGTCAAATGGTAAATGAGAGAAGTATTCATTGCTAACTTTAAGGAATTCAGGTTCCCAAGTGGAGCGAGTTTCAGGTATAAGAGATTTATAGACATTGCGCCAATTTTGATTCACAAATTCTAAAATGGCGTCATCTGAAAATAAGGAATATTATATCAATAAATAGTTTATAGAAAAAAATCTTAAAAACTTACTTAAAATTTGATCTGGCACTAGACCAGTGGCAAAGAATTTCATATTACCCAAAGTGGGATCAATATTAAATTTTGTTAGACGCATATATTTGTGACCATTACGTTCGTATAGCTCAGCTTCAGGTGAGGCAATGACGCCAATATCGGCTTTTGGGTTTCAATAAAAAAAATTTAATTAACCTCGATTTAATTTTTATGGTATAGAAAAAACTTACTCATGGTCAAATTAAACACCCCCTTCGAATTCATTATAGCATCATTTATCTTTACCTCAGCCTTATATTTTCCTTCTATGAACAATTTTGGGGTTTTAGACTTAATCTCTAATTTAATGTTGTCACCATTCTTTCTAAAATCTACATTATTTATTTTGGTATCACTGAGACCACTTATTTTGAGATTACGTAGTGCCACTTTGCCTTTTATAATATTATTGGTGAATTCATAACTTGTCTTTTCCACTTCCAACGGGTCCATAGGTGGTATATTTAGCTCGGGTATACCATTTTTGGCTCTTGGTATCATTTCTTGGTAAGCATTGCGTATGCATTCGTTAATGTTGACATCTTTTTCACTGCAAACGGGTACATCGCTGGCTGGAAAGAGAAGAAAGGAAAAATTATATTAAGTATAAAAATTCTAAATTCTAAGCATAGCAGAACTAGAACAGAACTAGAACAGAACTAGAACAGAAGTAGAACAGAACTAGAACATAACTAGAACATAACTAGAACATAACTAGAACAGAACTAGAACAGAACTAGAACAGAACTAGAACAGAACTAGAACAGAACTAGAACAGAACTAGAACAGAACTAGAACAGAACTAGAACAGAACTAGAACAGAACAGAACTAGAACAGAACTAGAACTCAACAAGAACTGAACTAGAACTCAACTAGAACTGAAATAGAACTGAACTAGAACTGAACTAGAACTGAACTAGAACTGAACTAGAAATGCACTAGAACTGAACTAGAACTGAACTAGAACAGAACTAGAACAGAACTAGAACAGAACTAGAACAGAACTAGAACTCAACTAGAACTGAACTACAACTGAACTAGAACTGAACTAGAACTGAACTAGAACTGAACTAGAACTGAACTAGAAATGCACTAGAACTGAACTAGAACTGAACTAGAACTGAACTAGAACTGAACTAGAACTGAACTAGAACTGAACTAGAACTGAACTAGAACTGAACTAGAACTGAATTAGAATTGAACTAGAACTGAACTGAAACTTAACTAGAACTGTACTAGAACTGAACTAGAATCGAACTAGAACTGAACTAGAAATGAATTAGAACTGAATTAGAACTGATTTGGTACTGAATTAAAACTTAACTAGAACTGAACTAGTACATAACCAACCGATAGTAATAATTTGAGGTTTAAATTAATATTATAAAACAAAAGACTTAAGACACAAACTTTATTTGTAAATAATTTTTCTTGATCTTTTTATTTTTTTACAAATTTAAACAAAAATCATATAAATGTCATTTCTATCATTTAAATATTCTTATAAAATGTTTTTAAAATTTAATTATCAAACATGTTTCAGCTGTTAAAAAAAATATCAAAATTTATTTGATTGAAACGTGTACTTTAACTTTTTGTGTTCAAATAAACATATATTTCTCTTAATTGTGTATAGATAAAAAAAAAATAAAACAAACAAATTCCTTAGTCATCATTAAGCAAATACTTATTGTACGCAAAATAACAAAAATAAAAAAAACAAAAAAATACATACTCGTAAAATTTTAAAATAAAAATTTCATTGTCAAGTTCATGAAAGTTCAAAAAATCGTGTTTGAATTTCATTTTCAAAAACTTTCAAACGCAATCAACTACAAACACCGAAAAAAAGTGCAAGTTATTTTATTTTTCGATTTTAGTTGAAAGTTAAAATTAGATTTCTGTTTTTTTTATTTAAATTAATCATACGCCCTCATGTAAACAACATGTGAAGAGATCTCTAACTGCGTGTTTTTTGTAAAGATCGGGAGAGTAATAAAGTATTTTTGTTGTTTTTGTGAATATTAATATTTAGCATTATTAACTGTAATTTAGTAAAATCAAAATAAATATAGTTTGTACAAAGTCAGGCATGCACATTCACGCTTGACTAAAGCCGTTAATATAAAAAACAATAATGTACTTTGCTCAAGCAAATAAATAAAAGTTCAATTGGAAAAATATATATAAAAAATCTGAATTAAAACTTTTTTATTGAAATTATCATAACCTCCGGCCCTCAACGTGTTAATTTTATTTTCTATATTACTTGTTCATTAACAACAATTAACAAACGTATTTCTAAAATGTTTAATTATTTAATTTGTTGAAATTTATACATTTACGTACATTTACTCTCAAGCTATAGAAATATAATTAAATATTTACATAATTATCTAAAGGACTGGTTAGGCAAAAAAGCTAATTCTATTAATATTTGTTTTTAATTAGAATTTGTTAGTTTAATTCTGAGCAAATTAAGGAAGTTAAATAAAAAACAGTACTTAAACAAAAGATAGTTATTAAAACTAATTTATAAATTGGGACTTCATGACATACAAACTTTTGAAATTTTAGTAAAAATTTAATGTAAAATCATTAAACACATTTGTTATTAAGTGATTCACAGTTTAATTCTTGAACTGAACTTAGCTAAAGTTTGGGTCTTAAGTCTTTTGTTTTACAAAATTAAAATATTCGTTTTGTTCTAGTTCTGTTCTAGTTATGTTCTAGTTCTGTTTTAGTTCTGTTCTAGTTCTGTTCTAGTTCTGTTCTACTTCTGTTCTAGTTCTGTTCTGTTCTAGTTCTGTTCTAGTTCTGTTCTAGTTCTGTTCTAGTTCTGTTCTAGTTCTGTTCTAGTTCTGTTCTAGTTCTGTTCTAGTTCTGTTCTAGTTCTGTTCTAGTTCTGTTCTAGTTCTGTTCTAGTTCTGTTCTAGTTTTAGTCTAGTTCTATTCTAGTTCTGTTCTAGTTCTGTTCTAGTTCTGTTCTAGTTCTGTTCTAGTTCTGTTCTAGTTCTGTTCTAGTTCTGTTCTAGTTCTGTTCTAGTTCTGCTCTAGTTCTGTTCTAGTTCTATTCTAGTGCTGTTCTGGTTCTGTGTTAGTTCTGTTCTAGTTTTAGTCTAGTTCTATTCAAGTTCTGTTCTAGTTCTGTTCTAGTTCTGTTCTAGTTCTGTTCTAGTTCTGTTCTAGTTCTGTTCTGTTCTAGTTCTGTTC